>NC_140183.1:75386388-75633132 GCF_963971535.1 Notolepis coatsorum
CTTGTACTAGGGGAGACCCAGGCATAAAGTAGAGAAACATTGGGAATTCAAACAACAAGAATAATAAAAATACAAAAGAAACCAAGCAAATGTGGGCCCACGTTACCAAAATAAAACCTACACTAAAGCCGGCTTATATTGTTTGGGGTACCCCTTAGACACTGGCTGTTAGCGTTAACTTGAATGGACGTTGATGTGGATACACAAGGTACCGTTCGTACTTAGCCAAGATGGCGGACCCACTCTTATCACCTCTCGTCCAGGTGACAAGATGGCGTTGGGCGATCCCGCGAGCACAGCCAGCGGGCTGGGGCGAACAGCATTGTCAGTAGTGAACTGGAGGAGCGTGCTGTGATGGCGACCTCTGCTGGTGGGAAGAGGCGTCCTCTGCGACGTCGGGGAGACGTCCACTGCTGGCTGTTGCTTGCTGCTGCTTGCTGCTGTCGCGCAAGCTAATACTGTTGCCTACCCTAAACACAGCTAAACTTTGGGTCTGGATGCACCCTCCTGCTATATCGATTGTACTACTAACGCAACTACTACTACTACTACTCCCCACACTAAACGTCTTCAGCGCCGCGCGCGCGGTAGTCTACTGGAGTCAGACCGAGCCGTTAGCAGCATGCTAATACACCGCCGCGGTAGTCAGTTAGTTCTGTGTTCCATGTTGCAATAAACGTTCAACGATGTCAACAAAACGGTATCTTATTACGGCTTTCCTCCCGACGACAAAGAGAAGAGAAGGTGGCTGAAGCCTGAAGTTGATACAGCATGATGACTTCACCCCATCTGTACAGTCATTACAAAGGACGCACCACACTTACTGCTCTGATCGGTGTGGCTCCCAATGCAGTTATAACCTTCACCAGTGACCTAGGAAGTACCTCAGACAAGGCGATCACAGCTGTTCTCCCTGTTGTGTGTGTCTTTACAGGTTTCATTCCCCTTCATATAATAAATATCATTTACTTTTGGAAAACGTTGTTTATTTCTGCCGGGACCTGTCCTGTGCTTAAAGCACTCACTGGATGGGCTGGCTTCACAACAGCCCCGTCCAGGTATGTGTTATTATAGACCTTTGTTTGTGACAGTCTGCCACAACATTTTAAAGTGTGTGAAGAAACTTTGTGATTCAAGTGTATTGAATATCAGGTGGATGAGCCTAGATTTGTGAATGTCTTAAGATGCCATGTTTACCTGCACTTCAAGAGGTTTAATCGTCACATACAGTACATACACAATACATAAATGATGATAATAGTGAAATGAAGGTGGTCTACAAGATACACTACACGACCAAGGTACCCATGTACATGACAAAATACTTCCCAAAGGTCAGTGAATACCACGATCACAACACCAGAGGGAGCTCCACAAATCATGTTAAACCCAGATTCGGCTCAAACAAGGGACTAAACACGTTTCGCAATTATGCCACATCAATGTGGAACGCCCTACCCAAAGCTGTAAAGGAATGTGAATCACTACCCACTTTCAAAAACACTCTCAAAAAACACCTAAGGGAGACTGCAACTCGAAACTGGCCCCTGTAAATGTCCGAACACAACCCCCTCCAATGTACAGTAAATTACCAAGTATGGTCTTGTCAATAATCCAATGTACAGTGTTTGTTTGTACAGGTGTACAGTGTCCCCCACCCACCCCTCCTACCCAACCCCCCCCCCCCCCCCCCCACTCCTACCCAACCCCCCCCCCCACCCACCCATCCACCTCCAATGTACAGTCCCCCCCCACCCCCACCTACCCAATCCAATGTACAGTTTCTACGTCTAATGTATATACTCTTTTCTTTCTGGACTCTTTTTGTATCACAAACAGTACTGTAATTGCAAATCTGGTATGTCATAAATGTTTAGATGTAGCAGTACTGTCTATCGGTATGTCATGTATGTCACATATGTTACGATGAATTGAAAATGGGGGACCCTGATGTAAACAAGACGAAAGTCTTTCTCTGGTCTGCATCCCCTTAACAATTGTATGTATTGAGCTGTACTGTACTGTACCCATTCTGCAATCTGTTAATAAAGTTTTCAATCAATCAATCAATCAAGCACACTTACTTACCGCCACTGATCCCACTCTAGGACCACTCCAGAAAGGGAGAAAGGTGCTTCAATGTTATTGTTAGTGATCCATACTGAAGCCGGAGAAGAGTAGCACCTCACCTCGTTATTAGACCGGGCGAGATATCAAAAGGAACACTGTTTATCACACTTTATACACACACAGGGAAAGTAACAGTTAGTTAGCACTTCTGAATACTTAGTAGAATATTCAGGCTGCTACATAGAGATCTATGGAAGAGTTGGAGGTTTAAGATGTCACACGAGTGCTGCGGTCAGTGTTGTAGTCGAGTCACTAAATCTCGAGTCCGAGTCGAGTCTCGAGTCCCCAGTGCTCGAGTCCGAGTCCCCAAAAAAGAGCCCGAGTCGAGTCCCCATTACCCTAGTCCGAGTCCAAGTCATCAAGGTTGAGTCCACTCCACTCTGGCAGTCAAAGAGCTGACATACCAATTAAAAAAGGTCTACATTAAACATAAATGACACAGTGGTCACCACCGAAATTAAATAATGTTACTGTATTAATATAGCCATCAATATCTTATGCCAAATGATTAGGGCCTATTACAAAGTAAAGTCAGAGTCCTCGTCTGCACCTTCCGAGTGCAGACGAATGCAGTCAATGCTCGAGTCCAAGTCCGAGTCATTAGTGTTTAAGTACAAGTCGAGTCACAAGTCCTGAAAATGTATCCTCATTAAAGACCTGATCCTCTGTCCAAACAGTAGAACAGAAAGGTACTGTAGCTCCACTCCAAAACCAAACTATTGTATCAGAGGAATTTCTTCTTATCCTCAAAATTCATTGACTGAGGTCTTGATACATGGACTGACAGTGCATGGCGACTAAACCTGATGATGTACAGCATTTCATCATAGCTGCAAAAGGTTTGTTTACATGTGTAATAATGTTCACAAATATTTTTGTAAAAACTGATATTTTTAGTTATAAATGGGTTAAGAAAATTCCAAACCATCATATTTTCCATCTACAAACACACACTCTTCAACGATATTACAGGTGCAGCTCGATAAATTAGAATATCGTGGAAAAGTTATTTTATTTCAGTAATTCAATTCAAAAAGGGAAACTCTCGTTGATTATAGATTCATTACACACAAAGTGAAATATTTCAAGCCTTTATTTGTTTTAATTTTGATGATTATGTCTTAAAGCTCATGAAAGCCCAAAATTCTGTATCACCAATAATTTTTTTTAAATAGATGTATTTTTTCTTTTGTATATAGAAATGTCGGCCTTCTGAAAAGTATGTTCATGTTCACTCAGTACTTGGTTGGGGCTCCTTTTGCACAAATGACTGCATCAATACAGCTAAATATAGACTTTTCCACGTTATTAAATTTTTTTTTTTTTCCACTTTTTCTCCCATTTTCTATATTTTCTCCCATCCCAATTTCGTATCATCCAATTCAACCCTCCCCTGTCACGAATGCTGTTTCTTGCCTCCCACAAGCCGGCTGCAATGTGGACTAAGTCATACATAGCACAAGTCCCCTCCGGTACTTGAGGTAACAGCAGTCGCATCTTTTCACCTGCGCAGCTCGATCTCTCAGTGGCGAGGAGTAACGCGTGGGAGGCTCACGCTGCCCCCGACACTTCCTGATTCTACTGCGCAGGCGCACCAACCGACCTGTAGGAGTCGCTGTCCACAACGCCCGATCCCCACCCATCAGTTTCCCACCCCCTAATACGGCCAATGTGTATTACTGTGGACGACCAGCTAAACTGAAAGCAATGTGGAGCGCTGGGCTCGAACAGGCAAGCCCAGCGTCTCCGTCATTAGTGGACGAGCGCCTTGCCCACTACGCCACGTAGCCGCCCCCCACGATATTCAAATGTAGTGAGCTGCACCAGTATGTACATGTGTTTTTAAATCCAATACATGTGAATCAACGTCTACAGTTTGCCCTACATAGCCTATACTATACAAACACGATTTTAATCCACTACGCCAGAGCTGCACGTCCATGTCTCCGGTTAGATTAGACTGTTTCTAGAACCATTTCTCTCTCCTGAGAGTGGGAGACGCATTGTCCCCGCTGCCCCCGGGTGTGTGCTCACTTCTGCCATGCTTCATTGCCTCCAATGAGAGGTAATGATGACTACAAGGAGACGGGGACTTGGTTCCGCCTGTCGCGTGCATCAGACACCGATCTCGGGGTGAGACGAATTGCACATTGAAGTCGTTTGTTCTTATGAGCTGTCGCCGAATGATTAACCAGCGGGGAATGTATTGTGTCTGGTCTCTGTCTGATGGAGTAGGGGGTATCTGCAGAGCCGCAGAGCCAGGCTGGACGGGTATAAGTGGTCTGGACAAGTATAAGTGGTCTGGACAAGTAGTTGCGAATGGGGGGGGGGGGGGGGGGGGGTTCGTCTCGTTTACATAGGTACATTATACATAGACAGTAATGTTACATCTAGACATGTAATAATAGAGTCAGTGTGTCAACAGTTGGAGGATGTGTGTTTAGTTGTCACTTTGTTCCCTCAAAGATGCTGCTGCCAGCAGCTGGAGAACTAATGGCTGCACGACTATTAGGAATGTCTGACTGCTAACTGTGTCTGACTCTTAACCACCAAAACCTGCAGCACCTATAATGTATATCATGCCAGTTAGGGTACAGACCCTCGCCTGAATAATACTGTTTATTTTTCTCATATTTTTTATATTCAGATGACATTTTATTGCCTGTATTTATGTCTTTCTACTATTACCCTGTCCATACCTGTACCCCCCCCCCCCCCCCCCCCATGACACCTACATTTCTCCTTTAACTCACCTGCATGTACATGGGTGGACACACACACACACACACACACACTCCAGGGTGTTCTCTGACTATAGCTGTTAGTCATCCCGCCTAAATGGTTTAGTCTCTGACCACCTAAAGGACAACTTCTTAATTTTCAGGATTTGTAATCATACTAAATATGTTGTCATCTACGCCGGACGCGTATCGCTGGAAAGAAACTCCGGAGACTGTCTCATGCTTTCCTCCGACGCATGTGCGGCCAGCCTGGCAGCGCAGATTCTCACTGGGAGATAACGTGTGGAAGGTCGCACTACTCCTCATTGTACTGTACTTGTCTAATAGCCCTTCAAGAGCAACGGGTACAGGGTCGATATGAGGGTCGATATGACCCTGATGTAAACGAGACACTAATCTCTCTACCCCGCGCTCGGTTGCTAACTTGCTATTGTTTTTTTACAGTCTGCCGTGAACATGGGAAATAATTGCGACAGCTCTGCTGTACACTGGGAACCTTGGTTGCTATGCCCACACAAAACCGCAAAACTTCACCCTGGACTCCGGTTTTCAAAGACCGGGGTTGCAGTGTAGCAAATCCCCGGTTGTGTGTGGCCGAACAGTGCAACTGCGCACATACAATCATGGTTATATTAAATCCAGTGCTCGTGTGGACTGGGCAACTTGCCTGCCATTACGTTTCGTTCTGAAAAAAAATGGGGAACTAGGAATTAACTGTCCCTCCACTAGGTGGCAGTCCAATCAAACTACAGTTGATCCCTCTCTCCCTCTCTCTCTCTCTCTCTCCCCCTATGTCTCTCTCTCTCTCTCTGTCTGTCTCTCTTTCTCTATGTCTCTCTGTCTTTCCCTCTCCTTCTCTGTCTATCTCACTTTCTCTGTCTCTCTCCCTCTGTCTCTCTGTTTCTCTCTCTTTCTATCTCTCTCCCCCGCTCTGTCTCTATCTCTCTCTGTCTTTCTCTCTCCTTCTCTGTCTGTCTCTCTGTTTCTATCTATCTCTCCTTCTCTCTATATATATCTCTCTGTCTCCTCTCTCTTTCTCTTTCTCTCTCTCTCTCTCTCTCTCTCTCTCTCTTTCTCTCTCTCTCTCTCTCTCTCTCTCTCTCTCTCTCTCTCTCTCTCTCTCTCTCTCTCTCTCTCTCTCTTTCTCTGTCTTTCTCTCTCCTTTGTCAATCTCTTTATCTGTCTCTCTCCCTCTATCTCTCTCTCTGTTTCTCTCTCCCTGTTTCTCTTTCTATCTCTCTATCCCTCTATCTCTATATCTCTCTGTCTTTATCTCTCTCTTTCCTTCTATGTTTCCTCTCTCTCTCTCTCTCTCTCTCTCTGTCTTTCTCTGTCTTTCTCTCTCCTTTGTCAATCTCTCTTTATCTGTCTCTCTATCTCTCTCTGTTTCTCTCTCCCTGTTCTCTTTATATCTCTCTCTGTCTTTATCTCTCTCTCTCTGTCTTTATCTCTCTCTCTCTCTCTCTCTCTCTCTCTCTCTCTCTCTCTCTCTCTCCTGCCTGATGATGGACCTTTGTGAGGATGACAGGCCTCTTCTCATTAGCACGGCTAATATTTTACCATCTCTTCTTCAAGGGGACACATCTGTCTTCCACGTGTCTCTTTTGTGTTTCTTTCAGCTTGACGAAAAGATCAATTGCTTGGGGATGTGGCGACTACAGTAAGAGACGGCTGATTGTTTGTCAGCCAGCGACAGGGACATGATAGCCCTTCCGTCTGCTCTTTCAACGTCACTCGTTAGTCTCCGCCATTTCTAATGAAAGACAATTATGTCGGCGGTTCTTAACTCATTGACCGCCACGCTCTTTTCCCATCTTTACTCAATGGCGCCAGCGTTATTGACCATTTTAGCGATGTTTGCGGACCCATCGTGTGTTCTGTATTATAGCTATGGAGACCACCTCTTGCAGAGACAAGTCGCATTTCTTTCCTCTCTCCCTAGGCCTTCAAGGCCGTTCCTACCGCCGCCTCTACTGCTCCATGGAGCCCGACGCTGCTATGCTCTGCTTCGTGCCGGTGGCCGGACTATACTCAAATCAACTCTAAATGGATCTAATCAGTGGATTGCATATTTTCTTCAAGAAGCAGAATAAGGCTAACCCTCTCTGCCTATTGGGACATCATAATCGGGCTACTAACTTGAAGACGTGGTCATTTTTGGATTATCGAAGCTTTTGGACTGCAATAAGAAGATTTTGGATCTGTTTACCGCGCACAGGATCTACCAAAATGAACTGATAAGACACTTGGACACTTGGACTAATAATGCATTCAGTCATTTGGACGGAGTTGTTAAAACTCACTCCACTCAAATCAATAGAGTTATATTTCACTCTATTCAAATCAAATTTAAAGTGACGTGGCTGGGATAAATTGTGCCAGTCAGCCAAAACAAATTCCTGGACCAAGGTCGAACCAGAGAGCTGTGGAGTCGAAGGCCCTCTGGGAGATAAGAGTGGCGAGCGGCTTCCCCTAACCGCAATCCCTACCTCCCCCACCCAGGACTTGGCTTGTGCACTCCCCCCCACCTTCCTCTGCATTGACGCTGCACTGTCGGCTGCCTCGTGTGAGGGATCACTCCCCCCCCCCCTACAGCCCTGTAACAACCCCAACCCACTCCCCCCTCCTTCCGTAAATGGCGCTGCCTATGATGGCTGCCAGTCTGTTTGCGGTGGTGAATATGCATATGTTTGTCTCAAGGCTCACTACCATTATTACTATCTAAAATGTAATAATTGTGGAATATTACTGTAATGAGCTGTATGTGTATGATCCAAGCGTCCTATGATCCTCATAGGAGCATAACAGAAAAAAGCATTCCATGTGAAGGTATTCTGTATCTTTGCATGTCAACTAATAAAGAAACTTGAAACTTGAATAGTATGGCTCATTTGACAGGCATTGTTTATAGTCCAAGACTGACTAGCCAGTTCATTTCTACATACTGTAGTTTGTGCGCTATTCCATGCTAAACATCGCCCCTTTCCAGAATAATCCAGTCTTTTTTCATAGATAGCGAGATATGATGCGGTATATGCATTATGCCCAAATCGTTCGGGTTGCTCGTCTGAAAGCCCAAATACTTCCAAATCAAAGGTATATACCATATACATATGTGTCTTCACAAAATCATCAAAGGGGGGGGGGGGGGGGGTCATTTTAACTCGAAACTGCGAGTTTACCAAAAGCATGTTTTAGGTCCGGTAAAATACGACATAGAATACAGGGCTGTACGCTAAGCTTTTTCACTAGGGGCACACTTGCCCCTAAATGAGAAATTTAGGGGCAAAAAATATTTTTTAGGGGCAAATTTTTTAATAACAATTTTACCATTATTAAAAAAAATATGTTCCTCCTGCCTCATTACTATGGTCCTTTTATTTAACATTTAAGTGCGTTTGTTTTCAGGTTTGTATCTTTTATAATGAACCAACTGAGAGTGTGTAAATCACTAATAGAACAAAAACAACAAACTGTGTGTGTGTGTGCGCGCGCTTGTGTAGTGCTCCTTGAATGAGATCATCACAACACACACACACCATTAATCAGGAGGAGAAGAAACTCTGCATACATTTGTTTCACAATGAAAAGTGCTTTAGAAATCAAATGAATTATTATTATTGTAAATAACCTCATGAAAGGTTTATTATTTGTATGGGTAATTACCTGCTTCATATTTGTGATGTTACTGGTTTCAGTGTGTGCCTAAAGTGATCAATGTGTTGGGCCGTTTATAGAGATCTATGCCAATTAATGTTTATGTATATCCGGGACTTTTTTTTTTATAACAATTGAGAGGTATTTGTATATATGACCTTTATTTTGAAAACTGTTGCAACGCAACCTTATTTACATTTGCGCTTTTGACAGTGAAATGTTCAGTCCAACTTAGCTCGAAGGAAAGACTAATAAAAAAGGTTTAATTGACCCGTATGAGGCTCTTACGGTAGGACTTTGATTGTTTATAGAAGTGGAATGTAATACTATGCAAAACGAGAAATAAACAGTGATTTTACCAGCAGTCATTTCATTTCATATACGGGGAACCGACAATTATTAGTATTATATTATTTGCATATCGTCTCATTATTAGATAGATAGGTTGATACTTTATTGATCCGCGGTGTCAATTTAAGTAGACAGTATTTCACGTCCTAATAGTGGGGTACTCACGTAATGCATGGCTGATCCTGAACGTTAGAAGTTTCCGTGTCCCCGTCAATCAATCATCACATCATCACGTCAATCATCATCATCTTATCATCTCTCCACATCGGACGTGGTTGTCATAAAATTGACTGATATCCATTATCCACTCCGTTGTTCTTGCGGAGCAAGAGCCATATTATTATTTAAAGGAAGCGGCTACATTCAGTTTCGTTTCGCTAGGAATTATGGGATTTGGTGTTGGATGTATAGACTACGCAGATAGGGACATGGTCTTTAATCGCACGATAGACTACAAGTTCCAAGTATATAGCGTGACCCAGATTCACTCCGCGCAAATCTTTTTTTTCACTCAGGCTATCGGTGATCGCAGTAAGTTCATTCATTGCCGACAGATTCTTTCATAGCACCACGAGCTCGCGTGAGTGGCGTCATCACACGCCTTGGATAATTTAGGAGTGAAATGCGAATGCAAGGCTTGAAAGCACTACTCGCAAGCCCGCCCCCAGATAATATTTACCAATCGCAACGGCCAATTAAAGGGGCAATTCGTGATCATATCATCGCAGCGTACAGGCCTGGAATATACCTTACTTTAGCCAGAAGGTACTCCAAAAAGAATAATCCCAGTGATCCCATCGCGATCGCGATTACTCGTGTATATGTGTATATGGGAAACGATAGGTTTGAGGCAAGAAAATCTCAGAGCGATTGCTCTGCAAGAACTCCTCCCCCTCAGAGGGAATCAGGACAGACAGGAATCAGGACAGACACTCCCACACTAAACTATCCCAGTTCAAAAGGTAGGCAATACTGTCACCTGGTGAGATTCGATCGTCATTGCAATTTCAACATAGGCAGATGTGCCAGGGAGACCCAGGGAGCTCCGACTGAGTGTTTAGAATGGGGATCAAAGGAAAAAGATCAAAACCTGAGAAAAGTCGGGTTTGGCGCTCAACGGTTGGCGACGAAACCCGACTTTTCTCAGGTTTGGCGGGCAAAGAGTTAATAATAATAATAATAATAATAATCAATTGTATTTGTAGTGCACTTTTCGTTCACTAGGATCTCAAAGTGCCACAGGGTTAAAACATAAAAAAAATATATATATACAAAAATAGTATAAACAGAAAATGTAAAACAACAGCACATGAAAAAAATATTATCACAAGAAATAGCTAGCAATCAAAAGCCTTTTGAAATAAGAATGCTTTCAGGTCTTTTTTTAAAGAGTCCAGGCTCTGTGGTGCCCTCAGCTGGATGGGGAGGCTGTTCCACAGGCGTGGTGCAGCCGAGCAGAAGGCTCGGTCACCCATGGTGCAGAGCCTGGTACTGGGGACCCGAAGGAGCAGGCTACCTGCAGATCTGAGGGTACGGGTGGAGGATTGTGGATTGATTGATTGATTGATTGATTGATTGATTGAAAACTTTATTAACAGATTGCAGAATGGGTACAATACAGTACAGCTCAATACACACAATTGTTAAGGGGATGCAGACCAGAGAAAGACTTTCGTCTTGTTTACATCAGGGTCCCCCATTTTCAATTCATCAGGACATATATGACATACATGACATACAGATATACAGTACTGCTACATCTATACATTTATGACATACCAGATTTGCAAATACAGTACTGTTTGTGATACAAAAAGAGTCCAGAAAAGAGTATATACATTTGCTGTAAAAACTGTACATTGGGGGAGGTTGGGGAGGTGGGGTGGGTGGAGGCTGTACATTGGAGGTGGTTCGGTGGATGGGGTGGGGGTGGGGGGTTGGGCAGGAGGGGTGGGGGGGGAACACTGTACAACTGTACAAGCAAAACTGTACATTGGAATATTGACAACCATACTTGGTCATTTACTGTACATTGGAGGGGGTTGGGTTAGGACATTTACATGGGCCAGTTTCGAATTGCAGTTTCCCGTAGGTGTTCTTTGAGAGTGTTTTTGAAAGTGGGTAGTGATTCACATTCCTTTACAGCTTTGGGTAGGGCGTTCCACATTGATGTGGCATAATTGCGAAACGTGTTTAGTCCCTTGTTTGAGCAGAATCTGGGTTTAACATGATTTGTGGAGCTCCCTCTGGTGTTGTGATCGTGGTATTCACTGACCTTTGGGAAGTATTTTGACATGTACATGGGTACCTTGGTCATGTAGTGTATCTTGTAGACCAGGCCCATTGCAAGTTGCTGTACTCTGTCATCTACTCTAAGCCATCCTAGGTTGTCAAAGTGGGCAGGGGTGAGGTGGGTTCTAGGAGTCAGGTCAAGCAGTAGTCTGACTAGTTTGTTTTGAGATGTTTGTAATTTTGTTTTTAGCTCCTTTGAGGTGCTTTGGTACCATGAGGTGCAAGCATAGTCGTAGTACCCTTGTATGAGTGCTCCTGCCTGTTCTTGTTTACCAGAGAGGAGATCCGGTACAAGAATCAAGTTCGTTGGTTGCCTTTTTTTATTACATTGGATGCCATTTTGTCACAGGAAAGATTAGCCTCTAGGATGGAGCCCAGGTAGGTAAATCTTTCCTTGTGACAATATTGTCACCCACTGTAACTGAGAAGCCGTCGGTCTTGCTGAGTTTGTTATTTGAACCGAAGAGAATGGACTCTGTTTTGCCCATGTGTAATGATAGTTTGTTATCAGCGAGCCATATGCAGATTTTGCCTAGTTCCGAGCTGAGGGTTTTTTCAACCTGTAACTTGTTCTTGTCAGAGACCAGCAGGGCTGAGGCATCTGCGAACAAGAACAAGTTGCAGTCACAAGCTGACGACATGTCATTTGCATAAATTAGGAACAGTAGCGGTCCTAGTATGCTTCCTTGTGGAACACCACAGCTTACTGTGAGGGGGGGGGGGGATAGGGTACCGTTTACCTCCACCATCTGCTCTCTCCCCTCCAGGTAGGATTGCATCCATCTCACTGATAGACTATCAAAACCCATTGCTTTTAGCTTGTCAATCAGAATGGAGTGATTGACAGTGTCGAAGGCCTTTTGTAGGTCCAGCATGACCATGCCGCAGTATTTGCCCGCGTCCACCTCTTGTTTGATGTGGTCGTTCAAATAGAGAAGGCATGTGTCAGTGGAGTGGGATGTTCTCTACCTACAGTGATGAGTTCCTGTAGGTAGAGGGGTGCGTGTCCGTTTATTGGACCTATTCCGTCTCTCGGTCGATCCATGTGTTCCAAAAAGTGCCACCTTGTGACAACCTCCCCTCAGGGACACCATTACGGCTCTAAGACATGCAGACTTTACTGCACCTGCTAAAAACAGACCGTAAGTCCCTACTTGGCCTCGTGAAATAATGGCAATCAGTGCTGCTCAATGTTTGTTTTTATTGGCTGTTTACAATGGCGAGCTCCCTCCGGCAAGCCGCGATGACAGCTCTGTTGATTGCACTGCCTTGTGGGGCAGCGTTTGACAAACACCTGCCAGTCATTTCCAATAATAAACAAAAGATAACGACCACAGCCTCTCAGACATGGCCTCTCGTGGCTTGAAGTTTACATTTAGACCTTCACGTCGTGTACAAAGTACACAACCACCACGCCCTCTGGCCTCAGAGAGACACACACACACAGTAGCTTTTCAGCGTGTTCCTTCCGCAACTCACATGTCATATCATGTCACGGTTGGGTGAGAAGCGTTCTCCCACGCCTCACTCGACCCGTCGAGCGACCTTCCATGTATCCGTTTTAATTCACACGCCTCCCTCTATTGTGTGTGTGCGTGTTGCCGGGATTGCCAATAGTGGCCAAGCGCCTGCTATTTTCCTTCCGACAACGGTTCTCGGAACAGACAACACTCGCCATACTGGTTGGATTTCGGCGTGGCTTGTTGAGAGGGTGAAAGAATGTAACGAATGCACGATTGATCCTCCGTTCCAGACGGTTGCATAATCTGAAGATATTTAGTTTTTTGTTTTTGTACAGCTGACCTCCTGCTGTAAACGTGTGAAGAATAATCAACAACAGCTATTTACATCGTTGAAGTTGTGAAACACCAAAAACCTACTGAGTTACAAGTTAAATAAAAACACATCTGACGGCAGACTTTTTCAGAAGTGATCTATTATTCATTGTCGTCGTCCTCGGGGACACAGCGGGGCACGTTTCCGTAGTCAATGCACCAATTTGAAAACACACACATTTGCACAGAGGGTGCCGCCCCCCCCCCCCCCATGGATAATGGACAGTAAATCCACCACTGTACCCTGTACACAGAGCGTCTATTTACCCTGTTTGTCGGGGGTTGTTTTTGTTTGGAATGTGCATAATTCCATCGCGCTGTTTTTTTCTTTTCTTACTACAGTGCGCCGGTGCCCACACAGAAAGACTGTGCTGTGTTGTCTTGCTCATGATTCCACGTGCCACCAGTTGTCCGCTCAGCTGGCCCGGCCCACACACGGCTTTGTGGGGAACTAGAGGAAGACCAGGCCCCTGAAAAGAGAGGCAGGGCTTTTTGTCCCGCTATCTTTTGTGCCCTCATTCTCTCTCAGCTCTTCTTTAATAAGAGACGAGGAGCCATCTGCCCAGAGACAAAGAACACAACCCCGGCATTCTCACTGCCCCCCTCCCCCCTCCTCTTTCTTTCTTTCTTTCTTTCTGTCACACATTCTCTCATCCCCTGTGCCTGTTTCCCTTCCATCAGGGAGCTAGAATATCTCAGTGGGCGATCCTTCACCCGCCCCCCTTTCCCCCCCTGGTCTGGTGTGTGTGACTGTCCAGAACCTGGACTCCGTGGTGCTGGTGTGTGTGACTGTCCAGAACCTGGACTCCGTGGTGCTGGCCGTGTCCTTGGGAGGATGTCGACTCAGTGATGGATGTCTTCATCTGTCGTGTCACTCGCTCGCTCGCTCACTCACTCACTCACTCACTCACTCACTCACTCGCTCGCTCGCTCGCTCGCTCACTCACTCACTCACTCACTCACTCACTCACTCACTCACTCACTCACTCACTCACTCACTCACTCACTCTCAACAGTAGTTGAGGCTCCCCCCCAGTTCCTCTTAGGTTGCTGAGGGGTGTCTTGTTGTTGTTGTTGTTGTTGTTGTTGTTGTTGTGCAACAGGCCCAAAAGCAATTTTCCAACACAGCTCCTGAGGCTATCTGGCACATAAGCCTCCAATCCTTTGACTTTATCTGAGCTTTACAGTCCCCCACTGGGTCTCTAGCGCTCCCCCAGAGCTCCGTCTCACCACTCGCCCCCCGCTGGTCCGGCTTTTCATCATTCCTTCACAATCATAAACACCAGGCTTAACTGCTCTCTCTCTCTCCTTTTCTCACTTTATTGCAGTGGGTTCCGCTCCTCTGTGACTCGACGTGACATTTTGTCAGTGTCCCGGTGTCCCCCAGGTCTCTCCGTTCGCTGATGACCTATAAGTGTAGAAGGACTGTGGGACGGATGTTTATAAGCACAGTTTAGAGACAAACGCAGCAACAGCCCCCCCCCCCACGCTAGCAAAGAGCATGGGGGGATCTAACTGGGATTTTGGGCACTGCAGGATTATGCCCCCCGGGTCAGGATTACATACGTAATCCCCCCCCCCAACCCCAGTAGATGGTCCGGTTGTGGCCTGGTGGTCTGCGAACAGAATGATTGGCGTGAGCAGTCTGCAGCCAGAGCGTCTGCGGCCTCCGCCGGTCTGGAGAGAGAGACAGAGACGTGCGCGGAATTCTAACCAGCTGACTGACATAGGTGGAGGTCAAGCGCTGGTTGACTTAAGAGGGCACAGCCTCTGGCTCTGGCAGGCTCAAGGAAGCCAGGTCTGTATTCAGAGCTGTGAGTAGAGACGTACAGGCCTCTATACGACCCTCGTGGGAGACCTGCCCCCGACGGAGCTCTGCTGGCTGCTGTTGAGTCGTATCTGCGGCCGAGTGAAGTGGAGCGGAGTGTGTCCGGAAGGCAGCGTGTTAATGGGAGTGCGCTCTGCGCTCTGGAGAGGGTGGCCGGCCCATTGATCCTGCTTTTAGAGAGTCGCTGAGCCATGCAGAGTGGGTCTGACAGCCCCCCCCCCCCCCCCCCCCCCCCCCGCGCTCGCTCGTACACAACCTCCTGCCCCCTCCTCTCCAAACCAGAGACCCTTTCTTCCCTCTCGCTCCTTTCTGGGCATGTGTGAATGGAGGCCATTGTGTGAGGCACACTCCTGCCCTCGGGGGGCCGCCCACTGCTGCTGCTCTCCCCTTGCCCCCCCCCCCGTGCTCCCGTTGCTCACTGGACTCAGATCAGATGCAGAGCCGCCCCCGTTCCTGCCTGTCATCAGTCGCCCTCCCGGGTTCGAGGGGAGTGGAGTGCAGCTGCCATCTACCGCGCGCTGGGCTGTTTGCTCCTAAACAAACACCCGCGTCCCGCTCCCCACGCTCCGTTCCCCGGAGGAGGAGGAGGAGGAGATGGAGGGTCTGTGGGAGCCCGGCCGGCCGGACGGGACGGAGAAGCGAGGAGGGCCCGCGGCGGCCGACCTGATCAGCCACAAGGCCAAGAGGCAGGAGAGGAAGCGGCAGGAGCTGCTGGCGTTGGCTCTGGGAGTGAAGCTGGGCAGCAGGGGCACAGTGTTGTGGAAGCCCATTAAACTGTTGGCCTCCTTTCCGCAGATCTCGTCTCCGCTGGTCCGGTCGAGTGCCTTGAAGGACGGCCAGGAGAAGCAGTGCGCCTACGAGAAGATCCACAACTTCAAGGTGAGCGGGCTTGTTTACTTAACTCCGGGGGGGGGAGGTGCTGCTCGCTCTCTCTCTGAAGAGGCTGTGTTCAAACCTCCCCCCGTTGAAGTTGTTCTCACGCAGGACATTAACATTTATCCCGTTCCCCATGTTTTTCCGTGAGATAACTTCTAAACACAGGTTTACCTGAAGGGCAAAGGCAGTGTCCAGCAGAGAAGCTTCATAAGGGTGTGTATTTTACACATTCTATACAGTTCGCCGTGTGCTCGTCACACCACAGAGCACAGTGGGTGCTTTTATCCCGTCACGGGAGCGCACGCAGCTGTCGCCCGTATGACCGTACCTCCACCCATTAGCGGCATCGATCGACGTAGATTTTTCACGCTCTTCTACCTCTTTCTGTGGGTTGCTGTTAATTTATAAAAGAAGGGACAGACGGCTTTTAATTTTTTTTTTTACAATCGATTGTGTGCTCATGGTAGAAAGTGGAACGTAGTGGAAGAGTTGTGCACGTGATTCCGCTGAAGGGGGGGAATCATTAGACAAAGAGAGAGAGAGAGAGAGAGAGAGAGAGAGAGAGAGAGAGAGAGAGAGAGAGACTGAGATATTGAAACACTTTGCCTCGGGGCACCTGAGCTTACCTGCTATTGTATCTCAGGTTGCAGGCGACCTGCGGGTCAGAATGGCCGCCAGCTTTGCGTCTGGTCCCCCTTTGAAAGGAACAAAACCGTCCACTCACCACCTGGCATATGCCCTGTTATTTGTACAACTCATTAATCTACTATAACCTCTCATGGGAGTGTCCGTTACCAACTGAAGTGTGTGTGTGTGTGTGTGTGTGTGTGTGTGTGTGTGTGTGTGTGTGTGTGCGTGCGTGTGTGTGTGTGTGTGTGCGTGCGTGCGTGTGTGTGGTGTGTGCGTGCGTGCATGTGTGTGTATGTCTCTCTCTGTGTGTGCGTGCATGTGTGTGTATGTCTCTGTGTGTGTGTGTGTGTGTGTGTCTGTGTGTGCGTGCATGTGTGTGCGGTGTGTGCATGTGTGTCTGTGTTTCCGGGTTGTGTGTGGGTGCTTGTATTATTTCGACTTGGGAGGCTTTCCTGTGGAGATGTTTGCATGTGTCCAGCAGGCCAGGAACAGATGCCAGACACATTATTGCAAATCCTTTAATCTGCCTCGTATATACAAATGCATTGATTTGGCAAAGGGTCCCGACCAGACCTCTCTGCAGCCTGAGGGTAGTAATCTCTCTCTCCAGTCTGACTGAAGGGAGCTCCCCCTGTTATGACTGGGCAGAGTGACGGCTCAGAGACTGGCCAACTCTCCTGGACACATAATAACATCTACAGACCAAATTAACTTGAATTTACTCAGTTGATCAATCGGAGTCAGTGTAAATGTGTGTTGTGTGAAGTACATTTCGATTTTAAAAGATTGAAGATTGATTGTGCTCATAGTGTTGACAACTGAGAGATAATGTATTATGTGGCCCGCCCCCTTCCTGTACTGTGTGCACTAATGACCTCAGCATTTATGACTAATGGTTGTTCTGTTACTACTCCCTTCTGCCACAATGTTCAGAACACTTGCATCATCACCCTCAAACAATGAATGATTGATGGATGAAAGAAAGAAAGAAAGAAAGAAAGAAAGAAAGAAAGAAAGAAAGAAAGAAAGAAAGAAAGAAAGAAAGAAAGAAAGAAAGAAAGAAAGAAAGAAAGAAAGAAAGAAAGAAAGAAAGAGAGAGAAAAAGAAAGAAAGAAAGAAAGAAAGAGAAAGAAAGCATCAACGGTTCTACCCCCAGGCAGGTTGTCAGTCTTTTATTCTGAGACATAATTTGACGCAGCACCTTTGTTCAGCCTGATCTGAAATGGCTCTGGAACAGAACATAAGGCTGCATGTAGACGACCAGGGGGAAGATGGTATGTCACAGTTGTCCTCACAACACACTGACTGTGCAGATGACATTCCTATAACCACGTTTTCCTCGCCCTCCAGGTACATACGTTCCGAGGGCCACACTGGTGCGAGTACTGTGCCAACTTCATGTGGGGGCTCATCGCCCAGGGCGTCCGCTGCTCAGGTAACCATCCTCTCTGACCCCAGACCTGCTGCAGATAATCCATCCTGCTGGGACTGTATAACATGTGTCATGGATTATGCAATAATCTATGCCTAACGCTGTTCTTTCACGGATACGGTACACGAGTTCAGAGCATCGGTTCATTTACAAACTACAGTATGTGACCTTTTCTTTGCACGGCGGTATGGCGATATTCCCCCTCAAGACATGCAAAGATTGTCTTGTTTCTCTTCCCAGTCGGAGTCAGTGATTGATTTAATTACCCTTGTTCTCTTTTAAATGTGGTTACTTAACATTCTCCTGTGACACCTTGGACAAACTCGCTGGGCTCCTTCTGTCACTGACGATCAATCAAGTGATGCCAGATCACACCGAAGCACACCTTTTGAGAAACCTGATCTTGCGAAGGACATACAGTATAACCGCAGACCATCACCGCCTCGCCACGCAGCTCTCTCTCGACCGCTTGTTTTCCTTCACGTGACGTTGAAGTGAAAGAAAATGTATTATAAATGTATTTATTGTTCATTTCTAACTCGTGGTTATAGTTCTATAATCTATAGTTCATTGGGAGCTCTGCTGATTCGGTTCATGACATTGTTGTGCAATATGGTCGATATCATTTGTGGTTGTAGTTGTATTGTATACCTGCGTGGAGCAACTTTGAGTTCTCAAGCGGCTTTGAGTTCTGGAAAAGCGCTTTACATATCATAATTATTATTATTATTATCATTATTATCATTAAGCTCAGTAGAACAATGTAATTATGACAATCAAACATGATATTAACTTTCTGAATGAGGTGGGAAAGATGTTATATAACACTATAAAAAATGATGTAATGGTGACTGATTAAGTCTCATGTTTTATTAACTGAACATAGTAGGTGAAAGAGATGAAGTTCCACACTCAATAAAGCCAAGCTACAGACTCGTTTTGTTCTAAGATTTCTCATTAATTTCTCTTTTTTAATAATTAAGAATGAGCACACTGGCCTTCTTGAAACAGGAACACTGAAGAAGGCCTCTGGGCCTGAACATCTATGCGTGTGCACGTTTTCCCTTTATTAAAAAAAGGTCTTAAAAATACACGGCGCCCCAAGCTTGGCTCTATTGAGAGCAGACCTTGGTCGATCTGCAAACGCTTCGCTGGTCTAACGCGCGCCAAACTAAAGAAAAGAGAGCGACAGGGTATAGAGTGCTGTGTGCACTCTTCAATTAACCGAGTACGCCGATAGAACTGATTGATTGTACGCTCACAGGTCAGCGGGGTTCTCTGGCCCTCGGGGGCGGTCACAAGACCCTTTTCATTGCGCAGATACAATTCTGACTTCGACGTGTTTATTAATGGACTCTGTTGCTCTCTCCTTCAGACAGAGTGTTTGTTGTTTAGGCTTTGGCCACGCTGATACGCCGCAGGCCGACGCCGGTGTCATCAGACACCCCATGCGCTTGTGGGAACCCGGACAGGCCGCTTTGTCTCAGTTCTCCCTAACATAGAGATAGAGAGATACAGACTCTCTCTCTCTCTCTCTCTCTCCACAACAGACCCAACATTAATGTGGCTCTGGCAATAAACGTGCCAACTCAGTGTGATGGATGACTCAGCTGGATGTTCTGCTCGAGTCAGAGACCCCCCCCCCACCCCCTCTTTCTGTAAGGACACAGACAAGCAGCCACCTCAACACCCACATTCCAGGGGGCACCTCCTCCTTGTTGCCTCGTACTATCTAAGCGATACCACACACACACGAGTAGGCGTTCTGACACACTCGGCTCTCTCCATCGCCAGCTGTCCAACGCCCTCGCTGTGAGTGACTAAGACTAAAACTGTGACACAGAGCTGTCAGCCCCCCCCCCCCCCCCCCCCCCCCTGAGGCCAAATTCACTGTTATCCACCACTGGCACTGTGCACTGAAACAGCCCTGGCCTGGCTGACTGAAGGGCTGACTGTCTGACAACGTACAGTAGTTCATCGCTATCTCTGGCAAAGCCTCTGTCTCTAAGCCGGCTGTGTGTTATCTTTTTTTGTTTATCCACTTTTTCTCCTCTTTTTTTCTATTTTTCTCCCATCCCAATTCCACTGTGCCAATTCTTCCCTCCCCTGTCTTGAACGTTGCTCGCATATGCCCCCCACTGGCCGGTTGTAGGGAGGATAGAAGCCTTGCATCACGTGTCCCCTCCGATACACGAGGAGGCAGCCTGTCACATCTTTTCACCTGCCAGCGCGGACTCTCATTGGCGAGGTGTAACACGTGGGAGGCTCACACACTACCCCCGCCATTTCCTGTCTCTGCTGTGCAGGCGTCCCCCAACCGACCTGTAGGAGTCGCTGTCCACAACGTCCAGATTACCACCCATCGACTTCCACCCGCTGACTCTGCCAATTGACGGCTGGCCCAAGCTGGAGGCAACGCCGGTGTCTCTTGGCTGTGTGTTATCTTGACTCTGAGGCTCATCTCTCTCTCTCTCTCTCTCTCTCTCTCTCTCTCTCTCTCTCTCTCTCTCTGTAGATTGTGGGCTGAATGTACACAAGCAGTGCTCCAAACTGGTCCCGAGCGACTGCCAGCCCGACCTGCGTAGAATCAAGAAGGTGTTCAGCTGTGACCTCACCACGCTTGTCAAAGCCCATAACACAACGCGGCCCATGGTGGTTGACATGTGTATTCGAGAGATAGAGTTAAGAGGTAAGAAAATAACAACAACAACAACAACAACAACAACAACAACAACAACAACAACAACAACAATTCTTCAGTTTGTTAGCATTCGCTTTTGTATAGCAGCAGCTATGCTTCCTGGGGTCCAATAACTGACATGGTGACAACACAAAAATATACTCATATAAATATATTCACACTCATCACCATACATTGATAAAACACGTAAAAAAAACTATAAACAACACACCTAAACAAAACAAACACTGCAATTAGACAAAGCAAATAGACTCCACATAGTTCTCCAGAAACATGTTAGATGAACATGAGATTTCACTATTGACGTTTATTGCTAACGTCGATGTTGCCGATGGTGTTTTTTTTGGTCGCAGTGTGATTGTTTTTTCTTTTTCAACGTCTCTGTAAATTCATCATCTTTCATCGTGTTCTGTGGGCACCGTTTTGGTCAAATAAATGCCATGATTGTTCATTGATTCGTCTCCTCAGAGCCGTTCGGCTTTTGTTGGGGTTTTGTCATACAGAGGCGATGAAAGCAAAAGCACAAGGGAGAGAAGTAACAGCTTCCCGACTGTTTGCTCGCAGGTCTGAAGTCGGAGGGACTGTACCGAGTGTCTGGTTTCTCCGAGCACATAGAGGACGTCAGGCTCTCCTTTGATCGAGGTTTGTGTGAAGTTTGTTTTCTTTGCCCCCTGGGTTTGAGTCTGGGTTGGGGGTTCGTGAGACACGGAACTTCACGGGTTTCAATTAAAAGCACATTGCAACGGGAGAGCAGCGACAAAAGAATAATGCTACTGCCGCGAGCTAGCGGGCCTCGTTTGTCAATATTTACGTATTTACGTATTCAACGTGGTTGAATATTTTTATTTTTTTTATCCACTTTTTCTCCCATTTTCTATATTTTCTCCCATCCGAATTTCGTATCATCCAATTCAACCCTCCCCTGTCACGAACGCTGTTTCTTGCCTCCCACAAGCCGGCTGCAATGTGGACTAAGTCATACATAGCACAAGTCCCCTCCGGTACTTGAGGTAACAGCAGTCGCATCTTTTCACCTGCGCAGCTCGATCTCTCAGTGGCGAGGAGTAACGCGTGGGAGGCTCACGCTGCCCCGGACACTTCCTGATTCTACTGCGCAGGCGCACCAACCGACCTGTAGGAGTCGCTGTCCACAACGTCCGATCCCCACCCATCAGTTTCCCACCCCCTAATACGGACAATGTGTATTAGTATGAACGACCAGCTAAACTGAAAGCAATGTGGATCGCTGGGCTCGAACAGGCAAGCCCAGCGTCTCCGTCATTCGTGGCGAGCGCCTTGCCCACTACGCCACGTAGCCGCCCAACGTGGTTGAATATTTAAAAGGTGCTGTAAGTTGTATTTCTTTGTTAAAATAAAATTATGTGTTAAATAGCTCTACATTCCGGGCGCTCTAGTAGCACACCAGTATCGCGCTGCGTCGCGAAGCGGCCGTCCCGGGTTTGCTTCCCACTCCTGGTGACTCCCATTTGTTGCATGTCTTCCCCGCCTCTTCTCCCGTTCATCCTCTCCTCATCTGTCGGTCATGTCTGACCATGAAAAAGCAATAAATGCTAAAAAAAAATCTATACAAAATTAAAATAGCTCTACATTCCGACAGCCATCACTGATATAGAGTGTGTGGTCAGTAACATGGGTCTCCCACTCCCAGTCCTTCCGCTCTGCAGTAAACAGTAAACAGTAAACCAGGCCTTTCTGTGTGGAGTTTGCATGTTCTCCCCGTGCTCGCAAGGGTTTCCCCCCCGATAAGATAAACCCAATGGAAAAACATGCATAACAGATCGGAAGACGGACAGGAGCACTTGGATTGGTCCCCGGGGTGCGGCTCACGTTGACGCCCTATCTGCTCCCGGCTGCCCATGGGGGGGGAAGGACGACGGGATGGGAAAAGTGCAGAGAGACATTTCATCTGCGACTCAGTGCATGTGTGTGTGTGTTCCTGTGGGTCGCCCATCTCGCGTGTGTGTGTTAAAAAAACTGCATGACAAATAAAGACTTCTAGTCTAACAATTATTATTATTATAACAATACATTTTCTGGTATCCTGTTCCCACTTTATCCAATCAGGAGAGAGAAGATATATATATATATATATATATATATATATATATATATATATATATATATATATATATATATATATGTGTATTTTTTTCTTCTTCTTTTTTTACTTATTTAAAGAAATCTTGCCACATATGCATGCCAATTGTTTCCAAGGACTCCTTGTGGGAATGTTTTGTTAATACAATTACACCTCACTGATACATTTGCTATTTCTTCTCGACAGACGGCGAGAAGGTCGACATCAGTGCTGAGTCTTACGCGGACATTAACATCATCGCTGGTGCTCTGAAGCTCTACCTCAGAGACCTGCCCATTCCAGTCATCACATTCAACATGTACTCCAAATTTGTTCAAGCCGCAAGTAAGGGCTCTGCGACTCTGACACCATTCTGTACGATGACCTCTACCATGTTACACAGTGGTAGTGTGACACTAATTGTACTGTGTCTTCCTGTGTAGAAATCCCCCATGCCGACTCCAGGCTGGAGGCCATCCATGACGGTTTACTGCAGCTCCCTCCAGCGCATTATGAGACCCTGCGCTACCTGATGGCGCATCTAAAGAGGTGTGTTCAAAAGATACACGTCATCCGGAAAAGGAAACATTATATATAAAAAAAAATTTACTTAAAGGGGCACTTCACTGAAAAACAATGCTGATTTATTTTGCACATAATTTCACACATGTCCCAAGGCTCTAAACTGTTTTGCACACATTCATTTAAGTTTGACAGTTATTCAGAGTTAATGAGTTTGAATATCTCCTCCCATTACGTCATCAGAGGACACTAAATCCTTGTGTTGATTATAGCTCAATGAAATTATAAAAAAAAAATACCAATCCCTATTGTGATCCTTACAATCGACATAATTTCACCAAGCTGTAATCGACACAACACAAGGATTCAGTGTCATCTGATGACATCACTGGTGGCCATATTCAAACTTGTTTACTCTCAATGACTGTCAGACTAAATTAATGTGTGCGAAACAGTTTAGAGCCTCGCGACGTGTGAGATAAATAAATCAACGTTGGTTTCCCCCCTTTAACCCTTTCACTACCACACTACAGAAGGTTAACCCTATCACTGCCACACGGCAAAGAGTTAACCGTCTGTAGTGTGGTAGTGAAAGGGTTAACCTTCTGTAGTGTGGTAGTGAAAGGGTTAAATCTCCTCTGAAGTGAGTCACCACACAACCTGCATTAAAACAGGGACACAAAGGCGGTCAGGTGGCGTAACGGAGATTGCGTTCGTCACCAACCCCGGAGCGGCTGGATTCGCCTGTTCGAATCCAGCTCACAGCTCCGGGGTTGTCACCAGCTTGGCTGGCCGTTCACACTAATACAATTGGCAGTATTAGAGGGTGGGAGAAGCTGGCGGGGTGGGTCCGGGTCTTTGTAAACAGCGACTCCTACAGTTCGGTCGGGGCGCCTGCTAAGCGCGGATAGGATCTAAGTGGGATAGTGTGATCCTTCCACACGTTACGCCCTCTCAGTGAGAATCCGCGCTGCCAGGTGAAAAAAGAAGCGGTTGATTGGCTGGACGTGTGTCGGAGGAAACACGTGGTAGCCTCCACTCTCCCAGACCGACTGTGGGGGGTAAGTGCGCAGCGACCAGGAAGGGGATTGGGAATTGACATAACGACTAACATTGGGATAGGAGAAAATCGGAGGAAAAAGGAGGGGGAAAAAGATCAAAAAAATAAAAATTAAAAAATAAATAAAAACAGGGACACAAAGTGTCACAGATTGCCAAGCGTTCATCGTCATGTCTCTCTGGCTCTGTGACTGAACACAAAGTGTCATGCCTGTTGAGACGCCACTAGGGGCAGAGTGGCTTACCATGAGGGAATGAATTACTGCATGAATGAATGAATGAATGAATGAGTGAGTTACTGACATTGCCATCGTCTATTGTCTATGAGGTGCTTTGCATCGAAAAGGCAAACCTTCCATCATATTATGTATGATATGATGTGACGTATATATATGATATGATGTGTCACTGACACTGTACATATTAATATGACAACTCTGTGCATACATCTGATTAGCACTATTACTCAGTTGTACTAATTTATTTATATATTGTATACCCAGTTTAATCACCTGTACATTGTATATTACTATTGCACTTTACTGTTACATTTGTACGGAAGCCCTATAAGAGGCCATACATTCATACATTTTATTTACTCGTGTTTTGTTTTCCCGTGATAACGACTTATTATTTCGTTATCTCGAGATAACAATGTCCGTTTTCTCGTGATAACGACTTATTATTTCGTTATCTCGACATAACAAAGATCGTTTTCTCGTGATAACGGATCAATTTATTTCGTTATCTCGAGATAACAAAGTCCGTTTTCTCGTGATAACGACTTATTATTTCGTTATCTCGACATAACAAAGATCGTTTTCTCGTGATAACGGATTAATTTATTTCAGGGGGGTACATGACATACAGGTATACACAGTATACTGTTACATTTGTGACATACAAGATTTGCACATATACAGTACTGTTAAACAGAGATCCTAACAGAAAAGAATATATACATACGAGGGGGAGGAAACTGTACATTTGGAGGGGGTGGGAGGGGGTTGGACATTCACGGGGGCCAGTTTCGAGTTGCAGCCTCCCGTAGGTGCTCTTTGAGAGCTCACTTTGATTGTGCCGCCGGTAAAGCTGAAGCCTTTGCTAACCGTCTTCTTAGATGACGCACACTAATGTGTATATTATCTGTAACAGCAAGGCATAAAGCTATTTCAGCCTGTGTCAGGCCTTGATTGAAGAGATATGTGACGCAGTGATCAATATCCTCCTGCTCCTATCTGACATTGCGACACTGAATGATGTTTCCTGCAGTGATTTTATACTAGACTATCGTTTCGTTTTCTCGAGATCTCGAGAAAATTATCCCGTTATGACGAGAAAACAAATTAAATTAACTCATTATTACGGGAAAACGGAGTAAATAAAAATGTATGAATGTATGGCCTCTTAGGGCTTCCGTACATTTGCACTCTGGTTGGATGCCAAGCCTCTTTTCGTTGCACTGTACTTGTGCTGTATAATGACAATACATTTGAATCTAATCTGATCTACATGGTGTTTTGCCCCAGACCGGTACTCCTTTACTGACTGTGATTATTATTACATGATTACTTTCGCAGGGTGACAATGTTTGAAAAGGACAATTTAATGAACGCAGAGAACCTGGGGATTGTCTTCGGACCGACGTTAATGCAGCCGCCGGAGCAGAGCGCCTTGGCGACGCTGAACGACATGAGA
This sequence comes from Notolepis coatsorum, assembly GCF_963971535.1. Lineage (NCBI taxonomy): Eukaryota > Metazoa > Chordata > Actinopteri > Aulopiformes > Paralepididae > Notolepis > Notolepis coatsorum. The sequence goes on from NC_140183.1 coordinate 75,412,239, forward strand.
CAACAGAAGCTCGTGGTCCAGCTGCTGATAGAGCATGAAGACGTCTTATTCTAAAGGACTGTGGCCCGGGGGGAAAAGGCCCTCGAACTGGAAGAAAACGAAGGACAATTATTTATTACATTACAAGAGGAAATCTAAGCCACGCCGAATCTAATGAAGTGTCAATGTCTCCACATTGTGATCAGATTTAAACTTGAACCCGCTTCCTCTTCTCGCATGACTTTGACTTCAGTTGGCTTCGCGTCGAACTCGTCGTGTCTCGTTACTGTAAGGTTAGACGTTACGTACTCCAAGCCAGGACCCTTTTGTTTTTTGTTTGTTTTACAAGGCAAGACTCCAGTCTTTCTGACCCTCCCTACCTAGTACTGTTCCCTTCGCATTCTGAATTAGCCACCACCCAGTGACTCAGTCATCATGGGACAAGATGATAAGTGTGTGTGAAATCTGCTTGCAGGCAGACTGTCTGGGCAGTAGCACAGTGGAACCTGTGGAGGCTCGGATATTGTATAATCGAGCCTCACAGCAGTAAAATCAATGCTTTCATGTTGGTTGGTTGGTTGGTTGGTTGGTTGGTCAAATATATTTTCTTGTGTGCTGCAAAGTGTGTGATTCGTGGGAATGCGGGGGGAATTCTAATCAGAAAAATCCATATATTTTAGACCGAATCGGATCATTTAATGATCACATTTGAGTGTGTTGTAAAATGACAGATGAGACAATTGATAGCTCACGAAGCACTTTTTTGTTTGCAAAGAGGGTAAGAAAATATTTTGTAAAGATGTTTTATTCTTGTCTTTTTTTCCCCCGCATATTGCTCCTTTGTCACTATAATGTATGTTGTTAAGATATATTGAGGTCAAATTACAAAACTGAATTATAATTAGAATCATAAGAAGAAATAGTACAGAAAATGTTCAGCCGCTATTCGTGGGACTTATCAATGGGACTGTTTTGGTGAAGAAATGGATAAGCTGGTTGAATAATGAGTTTTAAACCCATTGCCCATGATAGCTGCCCTCAGCAGCACATCTCTGAGCAAGGCTACGCTGCCCAGCAGAAGCTAACCACAGTATACGCTAACAGTGAAACTGAGAAAAATGCCTTTAAAGTTCTTTGACTATCCAATCCAGTGATTTTATAGTTACTGGAATTATTTTTACCCTTTTACTCAAAAAGAAAGATTGAACTCAAGATAAAACAGATATTGAGAAGTTCTATTTCACTTTGAAAGAAATATTAGTTACTGCGGTTAGCTTCTGCAGGGCGGTATGGTTGCCTACTTTTCTGTTTACATACTGTACTGATATTTTCAATTGAAATGTATATTATCTGGATACCGCCCAACAACACAACTTACCCCCCCCCCCCCCCCCCTTCTTTTTTATTCCTTTTTACTCCAACAAGCAGCTATAGTTGCCGTCCACACCACCACCCCCTGCCAGATATTAGTGATCGCTGATAGCAAGAATATCCCTTTCACATTTGATTTGATGTAATGAAGTGAATCCTTTCTACAAATCCATTTTATTAAAATGTATTTTTGTGATGGCTGTGATTGAGATTGCAATTTATCAAATGATGATTTATTAAAGTATCTAAAACTTCCATTCAAAAATATTGTGTCCATGTAAAAGTAGTTCTCGAAAGCTTGATTGTTCACGTTCTCGTTGACATGGGTCAGACAGGATAAAGGCCCAGCCTGCTGATCCTGACGCAAAAATGAATCACAATTATGTGTTTATCAAACTATTTTGTATTTTGATCCCTTAAGTCGTTGTCTGGTAGTTCTGTATAGCCTTTTGTACCTCCGACTGCTCCACCCTTCCAATTGTACCTGTAGGCTAATGGGCATGGACCGACAGGTGGGTGGAGCCTTTGTCACAGGTTATAACAGCATGTATGAAGCACAGAAGGCCACACAGTATAGGCCTACCTACAGTAAACACCAACCAAATACACCATTGTGATGTAAGCCTGGATTCGGTCATGCTGTTTTTGTCATGCAACTCAGTTGAAGTCTGAAGTTTGTTCTTGGGTTTTCAGAGCATCCAGGTGAGCATTTATTTGTGTAAATTGAGGGTATCAAATGTGTTAAAACAGGATATCTTAGCTATAATGGAATTCATACTTGTGTCCTCTTTTTCTTGGAAATATTTTGAGTGGTTATTCCAATTTAGTCAAGTGGCAAAATTAAATGCTACATTTAAAGGCCTAATTCTTAATCAAAACATAAACAATAGGGACAACGTCTCCATTGAAAAACAAAATAATGGTGTTGGAGGAATATATTTTATTCTCAAATTGATTGACTCAGTCCACAAACTGACACTGCATGTTATAGCTGTTGAAGTTTTGTTTGCATGAGAAACTTTGGAGTAAATTAGACCTGTATTATGATTTATGGTGGATTAAGAAAATTCCAAAAGGCACATTTAACTTTTACCAGTCAATCTCTTTAAGAATTATGTAGCCTACACATACCAAACATGTAACGGTCAATAGATTAGTTTAGTTGAGTTTAATAGGATAAGCCCACACATTTGTTTATACATGCCTAATTTAACACCTAACTAAAGTGATACATAATGATGTTGTTGAATTGCATAGTCCCAATACAGAGAATTTGACCTAATAATATAGATTCCGAATAGGGGCTTCAAATGCAATTCAAACCTATTTTACACAACCAATTGTAATCTGCTGTTGTCTAAGCTTAGAATATATAGAATATATATGTTGTATTCATAGGGGCTGGCTGTTATTTTGTGTTATTCGGTTACGCTCTTTGAAAGCTTAGCCTACTCAGGCCCATGTGATGCTTGTAACAACAGGTGCCTTACAAGACAATTAGATGGGTTAAGAGAGGCCCCTGGCCACCTAATTGGACCTTTCCATTCATTGAAATAATACACTATAATGACACAGCTGTATTATTATCTATGTTACAGTGGGTCTACTGTATCCCAAGGGGATCAATAAAGGAACATCTCATCTTATTGATCAATCATCCCGATGGCAGCAAGATATCCCTGGTGGCGATCCTTAACCGAGTGGCGAAAAGGTGTCCCCGAATCTACTACAAGCCATGAAACAGGGACAGGGCCCACAGGGGACGCGTCAGGGGACCCTACACCAGCAGCGGCGTCGGAGGAAGACACCTCAAAGTCAGTAGGATCTGTTACCGAGGAACGTTTTCCGGAAGATGACTTTGAGCCGAGATTCAACCAGCTGACGTGCAGACGGAACCTGAGGATCTCTCGCTCGGGGCGTTTCAAAGAGAAGAGGAGGGGCAGGGCGGCTCTCCTTGAGTCTGGGGACTTCCACGATGGAAACGTTGTCCTGACTGTCGCGGCTATATAGCTGCAGATCACACTACTGCATTTTAACATGATACATCCAGCTGGAGGCTGCCTACTTGGGGTTACAGTTTATTATACTGTAGTCTACATCATGTTGAGTTTGTTGACATGTTATTATCGCCTCGTTGCTGAAATCCATATTGCGTCGGTTCGTTCACTTCTTGTTTTACCACAATCTCATCATCATGCATATTATAGATCCTGGTTTCTTAAAACCATGGGTCGGGATTCCAAAATGGGTCGCAGGCCTTTTTCCTAGGGTTCTTCTGACATGAATAGAATATGTCACGTGTTAGTTGCAATGTTAGTGATGTATTTCAATAAGCCTGGGTGACTGGGTCCCACAATGAGAGGAGAAAAAAATCGAAAACCATGGTGTGTAGACTTCTTTGTTTAATGGCAAATTACAAGAAAGGGTCGACGTCGACGAGTGAATCATTGTCAAAACATGGTAATATGAGGTATTTCTATGAGGTTAAAGGGGAACTATCTTATAAATGGCCTTTTTCAGTGTTTAGCATTGTTTCCTAGCTATGTGGACTTATAAGTTATATTAATAGGATCTATGTCTCTAATTCTCATATAGGCGCATTCTTCCAATTATCCTCTCACAATATTCACCCTCACTGAACTGAGTCATCTGAAAATGTGCATATCTGTGATGTCAGAGGTTTCTCAGCTGCATAATAATGTGGCAGTTGATGTGGCAGTTGCCACCAGGCCACACAGTGGTTGGAGCCCAGCCTCAAAATGGCTTAAGATCTTGAGGTAGAAAAATGCTGTTTTTGAGTACTTGATTAGAAATACAAAACAATGATTTTTTTTGAGAAAAAAAAAACCTTACAGAGGTGTTCCATAGACTCACAGGAATTGTGTAAAAGTGCCCAAATAGTGAAAGAAATTGTAAAATAGTTCCCCTTTAAAATTATTTCCTTTTTTATTTTTTATGGGAAATGTTAACCTGAAGGATCACGCACGCTTGCACACGATTTATTATGTTCTGTTTTAAGTTCTACTTCTGTTCCATGTAAATTCCTTTTTATTGAATGTTATAACATGAATGAATAATTTAAATTCAATTTTAACTATTTTACAAGACGCATGACTTATGTTTTAATTAATCATTACACGTGATTGTAGAGTGTAATTAGAACTAGTAATTTGGCATTCATTAGTGTCCCAGAATTCATGATGTCAGCTGTGCGTTGTGAAGAAAACATCAGCAGCCTTCTGTTGAATGGGATACAACCTTGGCTCACAGATTGCAACAAAGGATGGGGGACACAATAAACTATTTAAATAATCAAATAATTTATTAACAAAAGTAATTAAATAAACTAAATATAACAGAATGTATGTGAGTGTCAGTACATCAGTGGTGTAGTTGGTGGCCGTATGTGTGTGTGTGTGTGTGTGTGTGTGTGTGTGTGTGTGTGTGTGTGTGTGTGTGTGTGTGTGTGTACACGAATCCATTAATCAAATAAACAAAAAGGTGTGCAGCAGGTAGGAGAGAGAGAGAGAGAGACCACACTGACCCTGGCAGCAGGTAGGAGAGAGAGAGAGAGACCACACTGGTCCTGGCAGCAGGTAGAGAGAGAGAGAGAGAGAGAGAGAGAGACCACACTGGTCCTGACAGCAGGTAGAGAGAGAGAGAGAGAGAGAGAGACCACACTGGTCCTGACAGCAGGTAGGAGAGAGAGAGAGAGAGACCACACTGGTCCTGACAGCAGGTAGGAGAGAGAGAGAGAGAGAGACCACACTGGTCCTGGCAGCAGGTAGGAGAGAGAGAGAGAGAGACCACACTGGTCCTGACAGCAGGTAGGAGAGAGAGAGAGAGAGACCACACTGGTCCTGGCAGCAGGTAGGAGAGAGAGAGAGAGAGAGAGAGAGACCACACTGGTCCTGGCAGCAGGTAGGAGAGAGAGAGAGAGAGAGAGAGACCACACTGACCCTGACAGCAGGTAGGAGAGAGAGAGACCACACTGGTCCTGACAGCAGGTAGGAGAGAGAGAGAGACCACACTGACCCTGACAGCAGGTAGGAGAGAGAGAGACCACACTGATCCTGACAGCAGGTAGGAGAGAGAGAGAGAGAGAGACCACACTGGTCCTGACAGCAGGTAGGAGAGAGAGAGAGAGAGACCACACTGGTCCTGACAGCAGGTAGGAGAGAGAGAGACCACACTGATCCTGACAGCAGGTAGGAGAGAGAGAGAGAGAGACCACACTGATCCTGACAGCAGGTAGGAGAGAGAGACCACACTGACCCTGGCAGCAGGTAGAGAGAGAGACCACACTGACCCTGGCAGCAGGTAGAGAGAGAGACCACACTGACCCTGACAGCAGGTAGAGAGAGAGAGAGAGAGAGAGAGACCACACTGACCCTGACAGCAGGTAGGAGAGAGAGAGAGAGAGACCACACTGACCCTGACAGCAGGTAGGAGAGAGAGAGACCACACTGATCCTGACAGCAGGTAGGAGAGAGAGACCACACTGACCCTGGCAGCAGGTAGAGAGAGAGACCACACTGACCCTGACAGCAGGTAGGAGAGAGAGACCACACTGACCCTGACAGCAGGTAGGAGAGAGACCACACTGACCCTGGCAGCAGGTAGAGAGAGAGACCACACTGACCCTGGCAGCAGGTAGAGAGAGAGACCACACTGACCCTGGCAGTACTAGGTACGAGAGCGACGTTACACTGATCCATAGGTGTATAGCATGCCCTCAGTCTTGATGAGCCACCTCCCAACCTGGAAACAGAAGAGAACAACAGAAAACAATCAATAGCAGGGCAGGGTGTCACAGATGGGATGACTAATAAAGCTTCCTTCCCTGTGGGTGTGTTTTTTGGGGCACAACTATAAGAACATAAGCAACTTACACACATTACATAAAACAGTTAAAAATAATAATATTTTATATAGTTTATATGTTATTTATCTGTGGTTCGAATGATAGTTTGGGGTCAAATAGAACACCCAAGTTTTTCTCTGTGGGGGAGGGGAGGACAGAGTGGTTGTTGATGGATATGGAGCAGTCAGGGTTTTTACGGAGAAGGTGAGGTGGGCCTATTAGAAGGATTTCAGTTTTAGTGCTGTTGAGTTGGAGAATTGGTTGTGATTCATCCAGATTTTTATTTCAGAGAGGCAGGAGATAGTAGCAGCAGTGGTGTCAGGAGGGGAGTGTATGTATAACTGTGTGTCATCGGCGTAGAGGTGTTGGCTAAAATATCTTTTCGGATGTTGTCAATTTAGTTGACAAAAAGACTTCTCATGATGTTGTTAAAGGGATAGACCGCACTTTTGATTTGTCACAAACATTCATGCTTCCATGGGCATAATTTTAGAAAGCAAGCACCCGTATCCCTGGCATATCAACACAGGAACAGTGTTCACAATGAGGGTCTCCTATTCATTGTCAGTGGGGGCACTTCCCTTCTTAACGTCAGATTAGCTGTCCTGTATATTATGGTTAGACAGGGGAATGGTGTGGTTTGTATTCAACCTCCTGGAAAGAGTATGACAGGTTATAACTTTGTAGCTTGGCCAGAAAATAGAAAACTTTATACCATTTGGAAATTCTTGTTTTAAGCCTGCATGTGTATAGAGGACTTCCTGGTTGGATTGGCAGCAGGGGGCCTTTCTGTGTGGAGTTTGCATGTTCTCCCTGTTTTGATTGATTGAAAACTTTATTAACAGATTGCAGAATGGGTACAATACAGTACAGCTCAATACACACAATTGTTAAGGGGATGCAGACCAGAGAAAGACTTTCGTCTTGTTTACATCAGGGTCCCCCATTTTCAATTCATCAGGACATATATGACATACATGACATACAGATTGTTAGGGTTTGAAACCGACCTCAAACGCACGGCACAGACAGGTAGTTCAGAGTTAGCCAAATACTAGGGCGTATTTATTTACAGAGTCAAAAAGGAGTCAAGTAACAATTTCGAAACAAAAAGGGAGACTGCCTTCGGCAGAGTTATCTGCGGCTCTGCAGATCCTCTTGGTGTTGGAGGTGGGGAAACGGTGTTGACGCCGTAGCGGCTCTGCAGATACTCCCAGCTTCAACTCGAGATGGAAAAGGAGAGAGAGAGAGAGAGAGATCAATAACAGTCCCACATAACACAGAGGCAGTGCGGTTTCCTCCTCCCTTAGCTGAGTCCAGAACAAACAAAATGATATCTTCAGTGTTCTCCACAACACACAATTTAGCTGAGGGTCAGTGCAAACAAAAACGATAATCTTCAGTGTCTCTTCTAAACACACACTTCAGCTGAGTCCAGTGCAAGCAAAATGATAATCTTCAGTGTCTCCTTTAACACACAATTTAGCTGAGTCTAGTGCAAGCAAAAATGGAACTCTTCAGTGTTCTTCAAAACACACAAAACAGAATAGTCCAAAAAGGGGTTTGGTTCCAACTCACCAAAGCGCAAAGCGTAAAGCGGGTAAACGAGGCGCAGCTCCAAACGGGGGGACAAGGTTTTCACCAGCGGCAATCCACAGATGTCCTGGAGGGAAAGTAGACGAGGCACAGCAACGGGGAACAACAGGCAGAAGCAGAAGTATTCAAAACAGTAGTACTCAAAACGACCCGACATCGAATGACAGAAGGTCCGAGTATATGAAGCCTCTGGAGCGCTGATTGGAACACACATCAGGTGCGTGATGGTAATTGATACTTGACCTAGAAGTGTGCGTTCGGCAACGGGCCAATCCTCACACAGATAGTCAGTACTGCTACATCTATACATTTATGACATACCAGATTTGCAAATACAGTACTGTTTGTGATACAGAAGGAGTCAAGAAAAGGGAGTATATACATTTGACGTAGAAACTGTACATTGGAGGAGGTTGGGTGGGGGGGGGGAGAAACACTGTATAAACAAGCAAAACTGTACATTGAGGAAAGTTAAAATCTGGTCAGATGATGCCATTGAAACACTTAGAGCCTGCTTTGAATATACTGACTGGTCCATTTTTAGTGAGGCCTGTAACAATCTAGACTCCTACACAGACACAGTGTCATCCTATATAGATTTTTGTGTTAATCTCCATATCCCCACTAAATCTGTTAAAACCTATGGTAACAATAAACCATGGTTCTCACGCGATCTCATTGAGTTGCGGAGAAAGAAAAACACTGCGTTCAGGGAGGGGGACACTGAGATTTACAAAGCAGCTAAATATGAACTTAGAGCTGCCATCAGGAAGGCAAAAACATCCTATGCCACTATACTGGAGGATAAATTTGATTCAAACAACACTAGGGCAGTCTGGAAAACTCTCAATGAACTAACCAATTACAAAAAGAAATCCCCCCCCCCCCCCCGACGCAGACCCCCACCTCCCAGACAAGCTGAACACCTTCTTTGCCAGGTTTGAGAAGCCTCTTAAAGACAGCTGGCCCACCCCACCCCCTCACCTATCCACCCCACTCACCATTGATATAGATACAGTGAGGAACCTCTTCCGGAGGCTGGATAAGGGCAAGGCAGCAGGCCCGGATAACATCTCACCTGCCTGCCTCAGCTATTGTTCTGACCAGCTAGCACCAGTCTACACTGGCATTTTCACCACCTCACTCCAGCAAATGCAGATCCCAGCCCTCTTCAAACAATCCATCATCATCCCCATACCCAAGAAAGGAAAAATATCTAGCCTTAATGACTATAGACCCGTGGCCTTGACGGCAGTAGCCATGAAGGTGCTGGAACGCATAGTCCTGTCAGTTTAAAAAACACTCACATCCCCCCTGATGGACCCTCTACAATTCGCCTATCGCACAAACCGGTCTACACCCTCCAGCATCTGGAGACCAAAAACAGTTACGCCCGGATACTCTTTATTGACTTCAGCAGTGCCTTCAACACCATCGACCCCCTCATACTGTTCCAAACCCTGACCAACATGAACATTGCCCCCTCCCTCTGTTTCTGGTTGCTGGACACACTGAAGGGCCGCAAACAGGTAGTCCGCTACAACAACCTCACCTCTCTCCCTCTGACCACCAACATTGGGGTACCACAGGGGTGTGTTCTCTCCCCGTGGCTTTTTTCCCTCTACACTAACAACCTCCGTTCAGCATCCCCCTCAGTCAAAACCCTTAAATACGCGGACGACACCACCATCCTAGGGTTGATCTCCAACAACAAGGAGGATGACTACCGGCTGGAGGTGGAGCGAACACTCACATGGTGCAAAGAACATAACCTGTTACTCAATGAAAACAAGACCGTGGAACTCATTATTGACTTTCGCAAAATCACACCCACCAAAACACCCATGCTCATCAATAACCAACTCATTTCAGCCACAGACACATTCAAATACTTAGGAACACACATCAGCAAAAAAAACTCAACTGGGATCATCACACCACTCATTTACTTAAAACAGCCAACCAAAGATTATTTCATTTAAGACAACTCAGGAAGTACAAGGTCAGGAAGACGTTAATGATTAAATTTTACACAGCTATCATACAAAACATCATTTCACTCTCCATCACTGTTTGGTACGGCAACACACCCAAACACACACTACACAGACTAGACAGGATCATCGTTAGGGCATCCAAAATCATCAACTGCACACTCCCCACCCTGGACTCCATACACAAACATCACACCATCACACGCGCACACAAAATCATCAGTGACCCCCTGCACCCAGCTCATCACCTCTTCCAACTCCTCCCCTCTGGTAGAAGGTTTAGGTCACTAGGTAGTCGCACGGTTAGGTTCAACAACAGTTTCTTCCCCAAGGCCATACAATTACTCAACTCCAACTCATCCTAATTTCACCCCCTGCTGTTATGTTATGTTATGCATGTTATGTTATGTTATGTTATGTTGTTGTTGATGTTATGTTGTGTTCCATCATCCATGTGGTGTATTGTCGCAGCTACCACCTGCACCGTGCTCAAATTCCACCGGCCTGGCCGTGTGGCAATAAAAGAAACTTGAACTTGAACTTGAACTTGGGGGGGGGACACTGTACAAACAAGCAAAATTGTACATTGGACTATTGACAAAACCATACTAGGTAAATGACTGTACATTGGAGGGGGTTGGGTTAGGACATTTACAGGGGCCAGTTTTGAATTGCAGTCTCCCGTAGGTGTCCCTTGAGAGTGGTTTTGAAAGTGGGTAGTGATCCACATTCCTTTACAGCTTTGGGTAGGGCGTTCCACATTGATGTGGCATAATTGCGAAACGTGTTTATTCCCTTATTTGAGCCGAATCTGGGTTTAACATGATTTGTGGCGCTCCCTCTGGTGTTGTGATCGTGGTATTCACTGACCTTTGGGAAGTATTTTGACATGTACATGGGTACCTTGGTTGTGTAGTGTATCTTGTAGACCAGGCCCATTGCAAGTTGCTGTACTCTGTCGTCTACTCTAAGCCATCCTAGGTTGTCAAAGTGGGCAGGGGTGAGGTGGGTTCTAGGAGTAAGGTCAAGCAGTAGTCTGACCAGTTTGTTTTGAGATGTTTGTAATTTTGTTTTTAGCGCCTTTGACTGAGGTGCTTTGGTACCATGAGGTGCAAGCATAGTCGTAGTACCCTTGAATGAGTGCTCCTGCCAGAGTCTTCAGGGTATTCTTGTTTACCAGAGAGGAGATCCGGTACAAGAATCGAGTTCGTTGGTTGACTTTTTTTATTACATTGGATGCCATTTTGTCACAGGAGAGATTAGCCTCTAGGATGGAACCCAGGTAGGTAATTTCATCTTTCCTTGTGACAATATTGTCACCCACTGTAACTGAGAAGCCGTCGGTCTTGCTGAGTTTGTTATTTGAACCGAAGAGAATGGACTCTGTTTTGCCCATGTGTAATGATAGTTTGTTATCAGCGAGCCATATGCAGATTCTGCCTAGTTCCGAGCTGAGGGTTTTTTCAACCTGTAACTTGTTCTTGTCAGAGACCAGCAGGGCTGAGTCGTCCGCAAACAGGAACAAGTTGCAGTCACAAGCTGACGACATGTCATTTGCATAAATTAGGAACAGTAGCGGTCCTAGTATGCTTCCTTGTGGAACACCACAGCTCACTGTGAGGGGGGGGGATAGGGTACCGTTTACCTCCACCATCTGTTCCCTCCCCTCAAGGTAGGATTGCATCCTGTGTTCGCATGGATTTCCTCTGGGTACTCCAGTTTCCTCCCACACCATAAAGACATGCATGGTAGGCAGGGACTTCAGATGGAAACTAGCTCATTAGCTTAAATCTGGCACATTTACATTGATGTGGAAACTGAAGATGTTCATTAATTAATGTGCACGGTCCCTGAGTAAGAAATAAATAAACAAACTTGAAGATGGCTTCATACCCACTGCAATTATGGACAAATAATTAGCTATATAGTAACTTATAATACTATGAATTTATCCAGACCTCTTTTGGCCAAGCCAGTGTGGCCAGCAATACCAGCAAAGCCCCTCCCCTATCCCCACTCAACTCCAACCCACACGTCAGACCAAAACAATATATTTAATTAAGTGCAATACCAAGATTGGTTCTTTTCCCTAGAGGTTGCTGTTTGACAACTTTATAGATTCTACCTTTAAATTGGGTATTAGTGATTAAATGTGATTAAGCTATTTCTTCATCAAACCCACTGTTGATTGCATGTAACCTTTTCCAAAGTATAGCATAGCCTACTCTTATTGTGTTGAAGTAAAACATAATGCAATTCAAATTAGCATAATGTAATTTAAGTGCCAAATATTCTAAATCAGAAAATATACCCATATTGTTATGGCAAATATTATATGTTTCATCCTATTACATAATTTGTACAGCTTACTGGGCCTATTCGTTCATAGCTGTTTAAATACATATTCTCTGTACAGCCTTGACTAGTTAATATAGTTAACTAGTATACAGTTTCTCAGACACTAGGGCGACAGTCTCAGTGTTCTTAAAACAACGACCAAGGCCCAGGACAGCTTGACTAAGATATGACATGTCCAAGAAAATCACATCTTGTTCTTTTCTTGTTGTCTTCATATCAGACAAAACCCCTAAACCCATCTTTGTTTTCATTTGTCATTCCCAGCTGGTGTATTTAATTGTAAGTCTGCCCAGAGCTCTTTTGCACTTTTTCTGGTCAGACGCTCGTGTTTCACTTGTCTCTGATTGTAAACTGAGGATACTTTTCTGTGGCCACTGAAAATAAACTACTATTTGAATTTCTACAGTTCACCGTCTTGGCTCCTTTGAAATATTCCACAACAATATCCTGTGTCAGGTTTCCACAAATGTAGTCTCCTCTTTGTAACAGGCTTGACAGAAAACCTTTGAATGCAAAGGGAAAAGACAAGAGCACCCTCTAGTGGTCCATCCAACCTGAATTGTACAGTATATCACTCGGAATAATATGAACCTAAAGCCTTTTTTCTTTTTCTTTATCTTATCTTTATTTTCAAAATATGTTTTGAACACATTGTTTATATTTTTATAAATATTTATTTCAGTCACTGACAAACACAAAAATGGCTTTTTATTACATGTCAGGTAGTTTTCAGTGCATGTAGAATAGAGGCTCTGACTTTGACATCTGCAAGTACACTATCAACAGTAGATCAGAAATACCCTGAATGAGAAAACACATTATGCATCTGGTTTCACTGCAAATCAAATAACCTACAAAGAGCAAAACATGCACTCACAGAACAACCAAATAAATTCTTCAAACCTACTGTCGGGAAAAGAAAGCAAGAACTCTGTGTATTTTGCCAGCGATTATTGTATTCCGTATGGGTTGAAATAAACATGACGGATATATGATTTGATTTCATTTGATGTTTTTTTTTCTTTTCGTGTCTTACATACAGGTGTGAGGTGTATGCCCAGCCCATATGGGCTTACAAGACACATAACAATAAGTATATAATAATATACTTGACCAATTACTTGACAAATGACAAATAGACCAAGATGGCCACAAGAATAAGAAAATAACTTAGACATTCTGGGTAGTTTAAGACTGAGTAATGAAACAAGGCCTCTCTACAGCTCATCGTGTTTGTAAGTGAACTCCCTGGTAGATATGAAGCCATCCTTATCACCGTCCTCCTGGCTGAAGATGTCATCTACCATCACCTCATGATTGGTATCATTGGCAGCATAGCCATGTTTCTCGAACTCCTTCTTAAGGTACTCCGCCACCTGGTGTAGAGAGGATATTCAAGATATTCACATATTGTTCCAAGACATTCTTGCCTCGATACAGAAATCAGGGCATCCTGTTTTATTCATAATATTTTACAGTTACTGGCAAAATATGACTATACAGTATTTTCCGCAGATTTATCACTGCCATTAGGCTTCCATTGTATCTGAAAATGTGAAATGCTAACATCTGACTAAAACACCATGCTAACATCTGACTAAAACACCATGCTAACATCTGACTAAAATGCCATGCTAACATCTGACTAAAATACCATGCTAACATTTGACTAAAACACCATGCTAACATCTGACTAAAACACCATGCTAACATCTGACTAAAACACCATGCTAATATCTGACTAAAACACCATGCTAACATCTGACTAAAACACCATGCTAACATCTGACTAAAACACCATGCTAATATCTGACTAAAACACCATGCTAACATCCGACTAAAACACCATGCTAATATCTGACTAAAACACCATGCTAATATCTGACTAAAACACCATGCTAATATCTGACTAAAACACCATGCTAATATCTGACTAAAACAACATGCTAGCATTTGACTAAAACACCATGCTAATATCTGACTAAAACACCATGCTAACATCTGACTAAAACACCATGCTAATATCTGACTAAAACACCATGTAAATCTGACAAAAATAATATATCGCCCCCAACTATGCTTTGGTCACTCTTACCACTGAAAATAAAGGAAAATACAATGGCTCTAATCCTGCTGACCTCTATGTATCACAGACACAACTTCAGTTCTTGTGTAATTTTCTCTATTTCTTTTGAGTTTTATTGTTTTACTTTATATTTTGTTCAATTTCTCATTAATTAGACTTGAAACTGCACATTGTGTTGTATTCCATCTGAAAATACCAATAAAATGTCAATCATAAAAAAATACAATAGCATTATGATGTCAGTTTTTTTTCTTATGACTGTATTCCTGCTTTGTCAATATTGAGTTACTTTAGTGTCCAACCAGTACTCGAGGAAGATAGTTTAAAACCCTCACAGATGTCTACAGTTCCGTACCTCTTGCCTGGACAGCTTCCAGTCATCGTTCAGATCCATCTCGCTGAAGGACTCGTGTGACTTGGGACCGTTACGGATCTCAACCAGCTCAATGTCAAATATAAGCGTGCTGCTTGGGGGGATCTTGCCTGTAAACAAACAAAAAATAAACAATCAATGAACAAAGGCATGATTAAAAAAAGATTGTTTGAGCAGAGAAACTGCTTCCTTTCTACTATCATACCAACAAGGGGCAGTATTCAATCAAAAATAGAGGTGTACAACTGTATACAAAATAAATGCCAACCTACGCCTGGTAGACAGCTCAACCTACACCCGGTAGACAGCTCAACCTACACCTGGTAGACAGCTCAACCTACACCCGGTAGACAGCTCAACCTACACCTGGTAGACAGCTCAACCTACACCCGGTAGACAGCTTAACCTACACCTGGTAGACAGCTCAACCTACACCTGGTAGACAGCTTAACCTACACCTGGTAGACAGCTTAACCTACACCTGGTAGACAGCTTAACCTACACCTGGTAGACAGCTCAACCTACACCTGGTAGACAGCTTAACCTACACCTGGTAGACAGCTCAACCTACACCTGGTAGACAGCTCAACCTACACCTGGTAGACAGCTCAACCTACACCTGGTAGACAGCTCAACCTACACCTGGTAGACAGCTTAACCTACACCTGGTAGACAGCTCAACCTACACCTGGTAGACAGCTTAACCTACACCTGGTAGACAGCTCAACCTACACCTGGTAGACAGCTCAACCTACACCTGGTAGACAGCTCAACCTACACCTGGTAGACAGCTCAACCTACACGTGGTAGACAGCTCAACCTAGGCCTACACCTGGTAGACAGCTCAACCTAGGCCTACACGTGGTAGACAGCTCAACCTAGGCCTACACCTGGTAGACAGCTCAACCTACACGTGGTAGACAGCTTAACCTAGGCCTACACCTGGTAGACAGCTCAATCCCACTACCTGTTTTAAAAAGACAACTAACTAACTCTAACCTTAACCAACTTCGAAATTAGTGCCTAAGCTTAACCGGCGAAAGAACTTGCCGTCACGCTCTAAGACAAACTCTAACCTTAAACTCTAACCTTAACCTTAACCGAAGAGTGCCTAAGCTTAACCAGTGTAGAAACTTGCCGTCCCACGATTGGCGCTCATGTCACATGACCTGGCCAATCAGAGCACAAAACGGGAACCCGGAAACGGCGATGCGTTGTAAAAAGGCTTCAAGCGTCCCGGACGCGTGTATATTTTCCCTAACGCACTTTAACTTCCGCGTTCGGGTTCCGCGATCTGATTGGCCACTGACGTTTCTCTCAGCGGCAATCGCGTTACGCCTTGTTGACATTTTCTTTGCAGGAAGTGTATTGGCACATTCAAGTTCTGATTGGTTGAAATTTGCCTTCATGTTCGCCACCTACTGCCACCTACTGCTTTGGCAGTGTACTACATCACTGTGCTCAGGTTGCAAAACGTATGTCTCACTCGGCTACCGCTACGTTGCGACCTGGAAAAGCGAAACTCATCTGAAAACGAAACGAAGGTGTAACCGCAGCCTAAAGGATTTCAAAAGCGAGCGCGTGGCGGGAGATCCGCGGAAAAAGAGAGAGAGAGGGGGACACATAACATGAAGTGCGCGTCAGGAGATTTTCATAAAAGATCTCGGCGCGGAGGCCTCCTGTCAGCTCAAACGACCCATTAAAGAAGTGGGGAGCAGGGGAAATGCATTTTCCAAATTGGCCGACGGGATTTACAGTCAGTTTAGCGCCGGTGACCCCCTAACGCGCTAATGTTTGGTTGGTGTCATCAGCCGCCCCCCCCTGTCCTAAAAGAGGTTGTAATAACCACCCAGATAGGGAAACAGGGTTGACTAATTACGTTTGTTTTCACTTTATTTACTTTTGTATTTCTACCAGATTGGTTCATTTAAATCCTTGCATTTTGTCCACTTCATAAATTTGCTGTTTCATTTTATTTGATTATTGTAAGTGTGTTTTCTTTCCTTTCTTTCTTTATTTTATTTGTACCCCCCCCCCCCCGTAATATTATGCCTGTAATAAGCCTGTAATATTATGCCATTAAATTGCTAGCTAACGCTACCGTTATTGTCATTACATTACACTATTATTTCAGGGTTACGATCATATTGCCTTTGTGCTTCACTTGCTATTCAAAATTTGCTCAATTAGACCAAAACTAAATTGTTCCGTTACTCTCAGGTTGGCAGCCTCGCTGGTTTGTTCTTGATGGAGGAACTTTGTCCTACTACGACTCTGAATAAGACGCCTGGAAAGGATGCAAGGGCAGCATTAAGATCTCAGTGTGTGAGATCCAAGGTTGGTAGCTAACTTCATTTCCTGTGGTTCTATTTTAGATCTAGTTGGATGGGCAAAACTCCCCAAATTGTTATTCGATAGTCACAACTGTGGAGGTTTTTGGTCTCTGTTCACACCTCCCCTCCTCCCTCCCTTCCTACTCCTTCACACCTCACCTTTTGTCTCACCTCACTTCCTTGGCCCAACCCCCCCCCCCTTTTTTTTTTAACGATTTACATTTTTAGGTTGTGGTGAGGTTTTAACATAAGCCCTGTCAGGTTTCTCAAGTTTCAAGTTTCTTTAATAGTTGTCATACAGAAGTACAGAATACTTTTATACAAAATGCTTCTTACTGTTACGCTCCAGAGACTGTGCAAGACAAGATAAGTATGAAATAAAATAACATAGTATAGCATGTAAATTAGAAGTAAAAAAAAAATGAGGTCACAGCAGTGTTCAGTATAGACATATGTACAATGTTCGATGCAGAATAGAGGTAACTGAGTTACCATATAATATACAATACTGTGCAGTGTACTAATATACAATACTATATAGTGCAAGGCAGAAATGGGATGAGGTGCAATTTAGGTACAATTTACAGTAGGTGTACGAGTTGTAGTGCAAATCCTTTATCAATAAATATAAAGTGTGTTTGTGTGATCTAAAGTGTGGAGAGTGGGTGCTGCAGTGTGTTGTTTGTTTAAGTGAGTGTGTGCGTGTGGGTGTGTGTGCTGTGTGCATTTGATGGTTGTTGCATAGTGTTTATTGTTCGTTTAGCAGCCTGATGGCCTGGGGATAGAAGCTTCTTCTGAGTCTTTCTGTGCTCGCCTTAAGACTCCGGTATCGCTTGCCTGACCGCAGCAGTTCAAAGAGGCAGTTGTTCGGGTGGCTCGAGTCCTTAATAATTCTCTTAGCCTTCCCCTTGCACCGCTTGTTGTAAATGTTCTGGAGGGTGGGAAGCCCCCCTCCAATTGTGCGTTCGGCTGAACGTGTCACTCTTTGTAGTCTGCTACGGTCTTGTGCAGTGCTATTCCCAAACCAGGAGGTGATGTTGCCAGTCAGGATGCTCTCTATTGTACATGAGTAGAAGTTCCTAAGGATCTTCTGACTGACTTGGAACTTCCTTAGGCGCCTGAGGAAGTAGAGGCATTGTCGTGCCTTCTTCACAACACTGTCAATGTGTGTGGTCCATGTCAAATCCTCGGATATGTGGGCTCCGAGGTACTTGAAACTGTTCACTCTCTCAACCGGTGCCCCGTCGATGCTGAGGGGGCTGTAGTCCTTGACCCCCGACCTCCTGAAGTCCACAATCATCTCTTTTGTTTTTCTGACGTTCAGGGAGAGGCAGTTCTCCTGACACCACTGTGACTTACCTCACCTGCACATTCACTTTATAAATATTGTAATCAAATAAATCATATCTCATATCTCCTAGTATTCCACACAGGACTGTACTGTACAGCATGGTCATGCTGGACCTACAAAAGGCCTTCGACACTGTCAATCACTCCATTCTGATTGACAAGCTAAAAGCAATTGGTTTTGATAGTTTATCAGTGAGCTGGATGCAATCCTACCTGGAGGGGAGAGAACAGATGGTAGAGGTAAACGGTACTCTATCCCCCCCCTCACAGTGAGCTGTGGTGTTCCACAAGGAAGCATACTAGGACCGCTACTCTTCCTAATTTAGGCAAATGACATGTCGTCAGCCTGTGACTGCAACTTGTTCCTGTTTGCGGACGACTCAGCCCTGCTGGTCTCTCTGACAAGAACAAGTTGCAGGTTGAAAAAACCCTCAGCTCGGAACTATAGGCAAAATCTGCATATGGCTCGCTGATAACAAACTATCATTACACATGGGCAAAACAGAGTCCATTCTCTTCGGTTCAAATAACAAACTCAGCAAGACCGACGACGGCTTCTCAGTTACAGTGGGTGACAATATTGTCACAAGGAAAGACGAAATTACCTACCTGGGTTCCATCCTAGAGGCAAATCTTTCCTGTGACAAAATGGCATCCAATGTAATAAAAAAAGTCAACCAACGAACTAGATTCTTGTACCGGATTTCAATAGCGCCAATCTGAGAAAGGTTTTACCTGACTTCTATCAGCATGTGACTTGTAACACCAGAGGCGGTAACATCCTAGATCACTGTTACACGCAATTCAAGGGTGGCTACAAGGCTCATTCTGCTAGTGGCTTTGGTAAGTCGGATCATGCGGCCATTTTCCTTTCACCAAAGTACAAACAGAGAATCAAGAGCACTCCTGTAGTCTCGCGAGAGGTGCAGAAATGGGATTTGACGTCAGAGGAGACGCTCCAGGCTGCGTTTGACTGCACAGACTGGGGTGTGTTCCACGACACAGATAACATTAATGTCTACACGGAGACAGTGCTGGACTATGTTCGTACTTTGGTGGAAGAAACAATCCCCACTACCACAATGAGAGTTTACCCAAATCAAAAACCCTGGGTAGACAAATCCGTCCGTGAAGCTCTGAGAGCGCGCACCAAAGCATACAACGACGGCCTAGTGGCAGGCAACATGAATGACCACAAGGTGGCGCGATACAACGTAAGGAGGACAGTGACAGAGGCCAAACGGCGCTACAGGGATAAAATTGAACTCCAGTTTGAACAGGCTGACTCTAGAGCTATGTGGCAGGGGCTCAAAACGATGACAGACTACAAAGGCGCCTCCCTCAAACTGAACAGTGACATCTCCTTAGCAAATGACCTCAATACCTTCTATGCGAGGTTTGATGCTGGTAATAACAACACCAGCCCACAAGCCACGGCAATGGGGGGGGGGGGGGGGGTCTGCTGCTGATGGAGACTCAGTGTTCAGGGTAACAGAGCATGAGGTGAGGCGGACCTTTAAAAAAGTGAATATCAGGAAGGCAGCAGGACCGGACGGCATCCCCGGCCGCGTCCTAAAAGTCTGTGCCGACCAACTGGCCCCGGTATTCACTGACATATTTAACCTGTCCTTAGAACAGGCTGTCATCCCCACCTGCCTGAAGAAGTCCACTATTATCCCTGTACCCAAAAAATCCAAGCCTGCTTGCCTCAACGACTACCGCCCTGTAGCTCTCACCTCCATAGCCATGAAGTGCTTTGAGAAGCTAGTAAAGGGCTACATCTGCTCCTCCCTCCCCATCAACATGGACCCCCTGCAATTTGCATACCGCCCCAACAGGTCCACGGAGGACGCCATAGCCCATGTGCTGCACACAGCAGCATCACACCTGGACAAGAGGAAGGGGAACTATGTGAGAATGCTATTCATCGACTACAGCTCGGCATTCAATACCATAGTCCCCTCCATACTCATAGCCAAGCTCAGGGACCTGGGCTTGAACTATGACCTCTGCCAGTGGGTCTTGGACTTCCTGACGGGCAGACCCCAGGTGGTGAGAGCAGGCAACTGCACCTCCTCATCCATCACCCTCAACATAGGGGCCCCCCAGGGCTGTGTTCTGAGTCCCCTCCTCTACTCCCTGTACACACACGACTGTGTGGCTCAGCGGAGTAGCAATACAATCATCAAATTTGCTGACGACACAGTGGTGGTGGGCCTGATCTCTGCCAACGACGAGAGGGCCTACCTGGAAGAGGTCAAGGTCCTGGCGGGATGGTGCCAGGAAAACAGCCTCTCCCTGAACGTCAGCAAAACAAAGGAGATGATTGTGGACTTCAGGAGGTCGGGGGTCAAGGACTACAGCCCCCTCAGCATCGACGGGGCACCGGTTGAGAGAGTCAACAGCTTTAAGTACCTCGGAGCCTACATATCCGAGGACTTGACATGGACCACACACATTGACAGTGTTGTGAAGAAGGCACGACAACGCCTCTACTTCCTCAGGCGCCTAAGGAAGTTCCAAGTCAGTCAGAAGATCCTTAAGAACTTCTACTCATGTACAATAGAGAGCATCCTGACTGGCAACATCACCTCCTGGTTTGGGAATAGCACTGCACAAGACCGAAGCAGACTACAAAGAGTGACACATTCAGCCAAACGCACAATTGGAGGGGGGCTCCCCACCCTCCAGAACATTTACAACAAGCGGTGCAGGGGCAAGGCTAAGAGAATCATTAAAGACTCCAGTCACCCGAACAACTGCCTCTTTGAACTGCTGCGGTCAGGCAAGCGATACCGGAGTCTCAAGGCGAGCACAGAAAGACTCAGAAGAAGCTTCTATCCCCAGGCCATCAGGCTGCTAAACGAACAATGAACACTACACAACAACAACCATCAAACGCACATAGCACACACATCCACACGCACACACTCACTTTAAACAAACACACTGTAGCACCCACTCCCCACACTTTATATTTATTGATGAAGGATTGCACTACAACTCGTACACCTTACTGTAAATTGTACCTAAATTGTACCTCATCCCATTTCTGCTTTGCACTATATAGTATTGTACATTAGTACACTGCATAGTATTGTATATTATATGGTAACTCAGTTACGTCTATTCTGCATCGAACATTGTACATATGTCTATACTGAACACTGTGACCTCATTTTCTACTTCTAAATTACATGCTATACTATGTTATTTGATACTATCTTGTCTAGCACAGTCTCTGGAGCGTAACAGTAAGAAGCATTTTGTATGAAAGTATTCTGTACTTCTGTATGACAACTATTAAAGAAACTTGAAACTTGAAACTTGATCTCCTCTCTGGTAAACAAGAATACCCTGAAGACTCTGGCAGGAGCACTCATTCAAGGGTACTACGACTATGCGTGCACCTCATGGTATCAAAGCACCTCAAAGGCGCTTAAAACAAGATTACAAACATCACAAAACAAACTGGTCAGACTACTACTTGACCTTACCCCCAGAACCCACCTCACCCCTGCCCACTTTGACAACCTAGGATGGCTTAGAGTAGACGACAGAGTACAGCAACTTGCAATGGGCCTGGTCTACAAGATACACTATACGACTAAGGTACCCATGTACATGTCAAAATACTTCCCAAAGGTCAGTGAATACCACAACCACTACACCAGAGGAAGCTCAACAAATCATGTTAAACCCAGATTCGGCTCAAACAAGGGACTAAACACGTTTCACAATTATGCCACATCAATGTGGATGTAAAGGTGTAAAGGAATGTGAATCCCTATACCCACATTCAAAACCGCTCTTAAAGAGCACCTACGGGAGGCTGCAATTCGAAACTGGCCACCGTAAATGCCCAAAACCCCCACCACCTCCTAATAGACAGTCTCCTCCCCACCGCATGTATATATTCCCTCCCCGCCAAATGTATATTTCTCTCCCACCCACCCACCCCCTCCTAATGTACAGTCCCCTCCCCATCATATGTATATACTCTGTCAGGATCTAGGGGTAACAGTACTGTATATTTGAATACCGTTTATGTCACAAATGTATCAGTACTAAATACCTATATGTCCCTATGCCATAAATGTCATGTATGTTGTGTATGTCATAAATGTCTATATGAATTGAAAATGGGGGACCCTGATGTAAACAAGACAAACGACTTTCTCAGGTCTGCATCCCCTTAACAATTGTGTGTATTGAGCCGTACTGTATTGTACCCATTCTGCAATCTGTTAAATAAAGTTTTCATTCATTCATTCATTCATTCATTCATACAGGTATACTGGTTAATACTTGGTAAGACTTGGTTATTAATACACACCTTTTCCTTCTTTCCCGTATGCCAGAGCCGGGGGGATGGTCAGCTTCCTCCGTTCACCAGCGCACATGCTCTGTAGGCCCTGATCCCAACCCTGGAGCGCCTCCTGGATGCCAAGAGTGAACCACAGTGGGTTCTTGTCCCCATGGTGGCGGCTGCCAAGAGTCACAGAGATCCATCATAGTGTTCTTTAAAGGAAAGAGCCCAGCATACACTTATAACATGTTTAAAGGCTAAGGTCAGAATTTTGGACCCCTATTTCCTGTACGTACGATGATGTTGTCGGTCGAATAAAGAGTTCCTTTCTCAGCGCGATGCTGTGTTTCATACTGGATACGCGCAGCTCCGGCTAGTTTGCCACAAAATAATGTAAAGTATTTGGGTCACTCGCTAGTCTGTACAGGCCCGAACACACTCCACACAGCACGCCCAAAGCAACAGTGCTGCAAAACAGTTTGCTACGTGTGCACTTTCAGGTATGTTTAAGTGATTTTTACAGAGTGGCCACCTTCCTTTACATTCCTGTCTTTAGGTTAACTAAGAACTGGTTATCCAATATGAAACACAGCATGGAAAGGACTACCGTTAAACAACACCATTGGTGAGTATAGGGGGAAAGTGAAAAGAAAATGTTGAACTCTGAAGGCACACAGTCCAGAGCAGTGACTGGCTGACATCTGATGCATGCAATTGCAAGAGGGGTCATCTGCAGGGAAGGTCAATGGTTAAAGGTTACATGTGTTGGGGGCAATAGAACCCTTTTGCTGGGGTCAGAGTGGACAGTGTGAACAGCTGAGTCCAGCCAGGGCCTCGCTGCAGTTTAATTGACTGAAAAAGAAAGCAAGCCGGAAATGATCCCTATAGTAACAAAGAGATAACTTTGACCTGGCTTTGGTATCAAAGCTATTATTAAAATAGGAGGGGGGAGGTGGCAGATCCTGAATCATGCAGCATGCACTTAAGTACGTCATCTTCAAGTCACCTGGAATGAAACATGGTGTCATTGCTCTCCAGAAATCCCTCGAAGTGTACAAGAAGCATGTCTCCATATTTTGATTCCCGGTAACACATAAATGGTTTATGTATAACATCAATTTTAACCTCTGGTTCTGGTATTTTTCGTCCATTCACATTAATAAAGAGTGAGAAGACAACCGAACATAAAGTAAACAGTAACATTTTCAAGCAGTGAAGGTAGAAATTAGCTCTCTTGTTTCAAAGTCTGCAAAAAAAGGAAAAGAAATCTATGCCATGCCTGTTACAGTAAGATCATCTTTACTCCGAGAATGTCAGCTACGTGGCAACCAACTTTTACAATTTGCAACAAACGTAGCCACTGTGTTTAGCCGTAGGACCTCCTCCTTCGATGATTGGTGAGAACTTTTTGGAAACCGCGCCCAGTTTCCGAACTCGTTCTGTTCATTGGTGTTCACATGTTTCAACCACCAAGAACACGCCCACAACCCTAAAACCCCTTTGATGTGACGCGAGTGGACTCTCTCTAGTCTCGTGACCACCAACGGGATTCACGTCAACTTTACGCACTTTATCTCCGTAGCTGAAACACAAAGCGGAGACAGAACGCTACTCCACAAATCACACTTGCGCGGCCCAATGGTGTGTTCGCGATCAGCTGTGCTGCATCACGTCTCGCTATGAAAAACGATCAGTAATGAACCACGGGAGCTATAGGTGACTAACTAAACAATGGAAGGGATATTGCACAAGTGGACGAATTACATAAGTGGTAAGTGGCAGCCGACATTTGAACGTTTCTGGCTTCTGGTGGTGGATGTGGTTTGGATTTAGCTAGCTACTGTTAGCTAGAAGCTAACAGTAACGTCAACATCAGACACTTGCGCTGTACGTGGAGTTGTACGTTAGCTAGTGTTAGCTGTGTTACAGGCGCTACGGGGATGGAGACCAGAAAAATACTTTCGTCTTGTTACGTTTGTTTTCACAAACTTACAGCTATGGAGCCTTGGATGTGAATGACATTTCCGATTGATAAAATTAGCAAGCCAAGTTCCAATTTTCCTTACTGAGACGTTACCGAAGAAGAACTGACCTGGAAACAACTGCTATCTGTTTGATCATCATCACTTCGTAGCTACGGTTAGCCTCGCTAGCTAGCAGCCTGTCTGTCACCTGTCATCACTAATCGCGTGATACGTAACGTTACTTGTAGCTAACTAGATAATCCCCATGGGGACGAGTGAGGTTCCACCTGTGATTCATCTCATTGTAGCCACCCATTGAATATCAAAACTATAAGTATAACAGTCAAACAGTATTGTGTCGTGTGTGTCATATATATTATGATTAATTGAAAATGGGGGACCCTGATGTAAACAAGACGAAAGTATTTCTCTGGTCTGCATCCCCTTAACAATTGTATGTATTGAACTGTACTGTACCCATTCTGCAATTTGTTAATACAGTTTTCAATCAATCAATCAATCAATCAATAGGTTCATAATATTTGACGGGGGTGTAGTTTAAATGGAATTGTGTTGCTAGAAATAACAGTTTGGACCCAAATGTATTTCCTGACATTTATTTAATTAGCAAACATTGCAATAGGAAATACACATGGGTCTCTTTATTATTGTCACTTTGAAACCGTCTATAATATAGATTATTAAATTTGTATACTGTTACAACCAATAAAGGTAAATGTTTTAACTTAATCTAGAAAATGTTAATCTTTACTCAGTCGTTTCCAACTGGTAACTATAACTACTAATGTTACTGCAGTACCCATAAGCCCTGCCTTAGGAGCACTCATTCAAGGGTACTACGACTATGCTTGCACCTCATGGTACCAAAGCACCTCAAAGGCACTAAAAACAAGATTACAAACATCACAAAACAAACTGATGGATATAGCAAGCTAGCATAAAGACGCATAGTATAACTGTAGATTGTATAGTATAGCATTGTATAGTAGTGTACATAAGACCCAGTGCCTCATCTGTAGCTAACAGTGTATTGCACTATCGCAGGACCTTAGCATGTCTTACCATGCTTTTTGTAAACTTTATGTATACCTGTTATGTCTTATTCTTATTACTTGTATTATTGCACAAATGTCTTATTCTCATCCTATCTTATTATTGTATTATTGCACAATCGTTGCGGGCAAGACCCCCCCGCATTTCACTGTATACTTGTATGCCGTGACAAATATAACTCTTGACTTGACTTGGTC
This sequence comes from Notolepis coatsorum, assembly GCF_963971535.1. Classification (NCBI taxonomy): domain Eukaryota; kingdom Metazoa; phylum Chordata; class Actinopteri; order Aulopiformes; family Paralepididae; genus Notolepis; species Notolepis coatsorum. The sequence goes on from NC_140183.1 coordinate 75,438,087, forward strand.
AGACTACTGCTTGACCTTACTCCTAGGCTAAAACCCACCTCACCCCTGCCCATTTGACAACCTAGGATGGCTTAGAGTAGACGACAGAGTACAGCAACTTGCAATGGGCCTGGTCTACAAGATACACTACACCAGGGGCGTATTTCGCACGGGGGACATTGGAATGGGTCCCCCCCATTTTTTCAGAATGCAGTTATGTCTAGAGTTGTTCCGATACCGATACCAGTATCGGAAATGCCGCCGATACTGCCTAAAATGCTGGTATCGGTATCGGCGAGTACCCTCTAATGTTGCGCTCCGATACCATATGACGTAATTTATCAACAACACTGCGGACGTTGGGCTCTGTAGATATACCCTACTCGCTGAGTGAGCATTATAAAACAAACGTGCTTAATCGACCGTGAATTAAAGTGTCAATTGCCATTTGTCATTTTAACAGCAGAGCAGATACTTTCTTAAAATGCCATCGTCCCGACAGAGCGCTGTTGACGGGGAGCTCTGATGAGTTCGCTTGGTGGCTGGTGTTATTAGCAGTGAACAGCTAACCGAAAGCTAGCTTTGACGTTACCTTGGCTAAAGTTGGGGCTATTCGTAATCCAGCAATAATGGCTGCAGACCTGCAAGCAAAGTACAGCAAGTTGGCAAAGGAGTATTCCAAGTTAAATCACAATGTCACCAGTAACGTTACAGTCTTCTATGGTCTTTCCATATACCAGTAACTTATGCTAGCTAACCTAGCTCACGTTAACGTAGTAATTGCACAATTGCACGTCGCGTACACAATTAATGACATGTTGCGGACAGCCATATCGGCGACAATGTTTAGCTTTTAGTGCCAAATGATAAGAGTCTGAGGCGGAGTCTCAAAAGAGAATGTTGAATATTTATTGTGCAAAAATCACAACAGTTCCTCTGCTACTTCACCGGAGCCTTGACTGAGTAGGGTATATCTGCAGAGCCACTTGGTAACGAGTGCAAAGCGAGTGGATCTAGAGTAGGGTATATCTGAAGTCCTGCAGCCCCATACTCATTGATTAATGATACTAATACAAATCTATACAATCACCTGTTGAATAAATACCATTACTTTCTAGTTTTTACTAAAAAACAGTATATATAAAACAGTATCTGTAAAAAAAATATATATATATATATATATATAATTTTTATACTTTTTTTTTTTTTTTTTTTTTTATGTATGCACTGGTATCGGATACGTATCGGTATCGGCCGATACCCAAAGCTTAGGTATCGGAATCGGATCGGAAAGGAAAAAATGGTATCGGAACATCTCTAGTTATGTCCCCCCCAGGGGAGGAAACTAACTTTTTGGCTTACCAGCCAACTGGCGAGTATCTGATTTTTTTTACCAGACAAACTGATTTTCTACCAGCCAAAAAAAATCGCTAATTGTGATAATTACTTCTTTGTATGTCTTCGTCTAAATAGATTTTCAATCATAGTAATAATCACACCGTGTCTCTACTCTTTAAAATATTTATTAGCATAAAACATTAATAACAGTCTCTACTCTTCACAATATTAGCATAACACATATTAACATGAAAGAGGGATCTATTCTGGACTGGGTTGGGCTGAACTGGGCAGTGAAAGATGCTGGGTTGGACTGGGTTGGGCAGTGAAAGAAAAAAACCGAAGTATGTTGTGAAGTGTATAGATAGATAGATGTGAAATGTATAGATGTAGCAGTACTGTCTATCTGTATGTCGTGTATGTCATATGTTATGATGAATTGAAAATGGGGGACCCTGATGTAAACAAGACGAAAGTCTTTCTCTGGTCTGCATCCCCTTAACAATTGTGTGTATTGAGCCGTACTGTATTGTACCCATTCTGCAATCTGTTAATAAAGTTTTCAATCAGTCAATCAAGTTAACTTTGAACCTCGGTTGTCAAGCCACGTCAATGTTGTGTATGCATCCGAGTGTTCACTGTGCCTTTAAGACGGCACGGTGGCCTTACGACAGTGCTGTGAAGTACCGTGAAGTACCGTCAAGTGTTGTGGTAACGTCAGTTGGGTTGGTCTGCTGTTGTGCACTGGTTGAGCTAGCCCCTTTCGTGACTGCGATGTGCAAGCCAGGGGCTTTTGAGCATGAAATAAAATGTCTAACCTTACGTCGTAGTCCGGTGCGCAATAGACTAACATACACCTCTGTAATTTAAATGTGTCCTTGCCTTGGACTCGAGAGTTGTACTAGGGTTGGATGCAGTTCCCCGTTGCTCAGTCTGTCTGTTTTCCATCTTCTGTGTTTAACGTTATCTGTTTGCGAGTAGAGATGTTCCGATACCATTTTTTCCTTTCCGATCCGATTCCGATACCTAAGCTTTGGGTATCGGCCGATACCGATACTTATCCGATACCAGTGCATACATAAAAAAAAAAAAAAACGATATTATATAAATTTTTTATAAATATAATTTTTTTTTTTTTTAACAAATACTGTTTTATATATACTGTTTTTTAGTCATAACTAGAAAGTAATGGTATTTATTCAACAACAGGTGATTGTATAGATTTGTATTAGTATCATTAATCAATGAGTATGGGGCTTCAGCACTGCAGATATACCCTACTCCAATGATCCACACGGACATTATACGTTGCTGCACTCGCTACCCACTGGCTCTGCAGATATACCCTACTCAGTCTGTCTACAAGGCTCCGTTCAGTAGCAGTCGGATCTGTTTTGATTTTTGCACAATAAATATTCAACATTCTCTTTTGAGACTCCGCCTCAGACTCTTATCATTTGGCACTAAAAGCTAAACATTGTCGCCGATATGGCTGTCCGCAACATGTCATTAATTGTGTACGCGACGTGCAATTGTGCAATGACAACGTTACCGTTAGCTAGCATGAGCTACCGGTATATGGGAAGACCATAGAAGACTGTAACGTTACTGGTGACATTGTGATTTAACTTGGAATACTCCTTTGCCAACTTGCTGTACTTTGCTTGCAGGTCTGCAGCCATTATTGCTGGATTATATGAATAGCCCCAACTTTAGCCAAGGTAATGTTAAAGCTAGCTTTCGGTTAGCCGTTCAATGCTAATAACACCAGCCACCAAGCGAACCCATGAGCTCGCCGTCAACACCGCTCTGTCGGGACGATGACATTTAAGAAAGTATCTGCTGTTAAAATGACAAATGGCATTGACACTTTAATCGATTAAGCACACGTTTGTTTTATAATGCTTACTCAACAGACCAGTGTTGTTGATAAATTACGTCATATGGTATCGGAGCGCAGCATTAGAGGGTACTCGCCGATACCGATACCAGCATTTTAGCCAGTATCGGCGGCTTTTCCGATACCAGTATCGGTATCGGAACAACTCTATTTGCGAGTGCTTCCTTGACTGATGGCCAGTACCACGGGACTTTTATTAAACATTCTATATTTCCGCGGGTTGGCCAGTACTGCAGGAACTTTTATTAAACATTATATATGTCCGCGGGTTGGCCAGTACTGCGGGAACTTTTATTAAACATTATATATGTCCGCGGGTTGGCCAGTACTGCGGGAACTTTTATTAAACATTATATATGTCCGCGGGTCTTGTGCAGTGCTCTCGTGGCACTGTCAACTCGCCAGACTGGCGAGTGGTCTTCATGAATCACTCGCCAAACGTAAAAAATACTCGCATTTGGCGAGTAAAGTGGCCTAATTTCCTCCCCTGGTCCCCCCCCTTCTGACTACCTGTCCTACTATTATGCAAAGAGGAGTAGATGGGGGTCGCATTCTTGCCCTTATCTAGAGCTAAACCAGCAGCAGTGACGACACCAGCAGTGTGTGTGTGTGTGTGTGGTGCGTTCCTGAAATCAACTGAGAGTGCACTCGCTATTTGCATATCAATAGCGCCGGTCGTCAGGTGTGTTAAATACGACCGGCGCTATTGATATGCAAATAGCGAGTACTTATCTGGGCTTGCACTTAGTAGTTAGGAGCACTTAGGAGTTCAAAAGTGCGTTCATTCTCAGCACTCTGTTATAACGGCGTTCAAAGATGTGCCAGATTTCATATGTATTTCAGCCGAAAACCCAGTTAAAATACACCGTAAACAGGCTTTAAAATTATGTGGAAAACCAACCGATCTGGCAACCCCTGCTACGTCATCAGACTCATCACAACAACAGCTGAATCTGCATCTGCGAGCAGAAGCTGAGCGCTGCGCAGCAGCAGGTCGAGAGCAGCACTCGCTCAGAGTCAGACTCTACCTCTTGACGTCGGTGCTTTGGGATTTAAAATAGTTTAACGTTAAAGTCAGTACTGACTCAGACGGAAACAATCTAACGTTTGTCTGTAAACTTTGTCCACCCGGTTTGAAGAAGCAAGTCCCCACATCGACGCGACCGCGACGACGTCGACAGCAACATTGAGAATATGCAAACGTCCTGTTTTAAGTTTTCATAATAAAGACAATTCAAGCAAAGTTGTTCCTCATGTTTTTGAAAATATACTGTAGAGATGAAAGCGTTATGGAAATGCCAGTATTCTGATTGCTGTCTGTGTGGTTCAATATTTTAAAAAAAATAATAGTTTGCAGCAACGTATTGAAAAAAGAACTAACAAAATGGGCCGTTCAATATCTCCTTTAAATATGTTCGAAATGTCAAACAGACCTGGGTACCTACAGGCTACAGTCTATCACTACTTTTGGGAATCTAAGTGTTTATCCAGGTTCTGGGGCCAAGTGATTGATTGATTGAACACTTTATTAACATATTGCAGAATGGGTACAGTATAGTACAGCTCAGTCATGAATTGAAAATGGGGGACCCTGATGTAAACAAGACGAAAGTCTTTCTCTGGTCTGCATCCCCTTAACAATTGTATGTATTGAGCTGTACTGTATCAGGGTCCCCCATTTTCAATTAATCAGGACATACATGACATACAGATAGACAGTACTGCTACATCTATACATTTATGACATACCAGATTTGCAAATACAGTACTGTTTGTGATACAAAAAAGATACAAAAAATGCGGTATTGCACCCCTGGTATTTAAAAAAAAATCTAGGTAGAGAGGGGGGGCTGCCATTAAATTTTTAACCTGAGAGTGCTGGTCTGGCTTCATATGACACACATGACATACAGATAGACAGTACTGCTACATCTATACATTTATGACATACCATAGCTTTTGTTGTTGTTGTTGTCATATTCAATGGAAGTATTGTAACATCCTTGTATTGTAAATACATTTCACGATGGGAGCCATCAGAGATGAAAGGCGTTCCTACTGGAGATCTCTGAATGCAATGTAATTCTGTATGTATGAGCTCAGTGTGTCGTTTACATGGAGAAATGGCGCCACCGCCTGGGAAAATGCGGTATTGCACCCCTGGTATTAAAAAAAAATCGAGGTAGAGAGGGGGGGGGCCCCCCCCTAACCCCCCCCAGCGACGTCACTCGCCACGCCCACAAATCTGTCCCCGGCACACCTGGAGAGAGAGTTACGCCACTGCACTACACACCACTAAGATACCCATGTACACAGGGAACAAACTTAACTTTTTGACTTACCAGCCATTTGGCTGGTAGATTTTAAAAACTACCAGCCAGGCAGATTTTTCACCAGCCAAAAATTAAAAATAGCTTTTTAGTATATCGCCATGTGTTATTATTACTATATAATACTCTCATATGCTATTTTCAATTAATATCATAAACAACATAAGGAATATTAGCATAATTTTGAGTGGACTGAAGGAATGAGTCAGCGTTAATAGTTTTAAATGCAAATAATTTATTGAAACATAGAAGTGGGGTCGGGGACACACACACTGTTTCAACTCACCACCCCCGCATCATATTGTAGTCTAGTCTGTCTTCAAACATCCACTCCTCTCGAAACTTTTTTATATTTGAATATCAACATTATCTGTGCATCCTCAGTAATCCTGAGTTTACTACAATATACTCCTCTCCTGAGTCCTGACTAGTGACTTCATCGTCTTTCTAAACGCACGCACACACACAGAGAAAGGGAGAGTGCCCCCTCCCCCCCCCCCCATTTCCCTTTCCCCAGTCCACACTGTCTGCTGTTCTCTATGGCTCTGCTGCTGATCAGGATTAGCTTGTTAGCTTACGCAAACATAACGTTCATTTCGGGCGATGTGGGCATAAAGGAATGGCGACGATGCAATGCATGTTAGATGCATTTGACCCGTTGTGAGAAGAAGAAAAAACCACAGACTTATTTCGGCTCGCAAAATAGGCGCACTGCTGTGTAGCTCTGCTCTCAGGGAACAAACTTAACTTTTTGACTTACCAGCCATTTGGCTGGTAGATTTTAAAAACTACCAGCCAGGCAGATTTTTTAGCAGCCATTGGCTGTTGGCTGGTACTTATTTTGTTCCCTGCATGTACATGTCGAAATACTTCCCAAAGGTCAGTGAATACCACGACCACAACACCAGAGGGAGTTCCACAAATCATTTTCAACCCAGATTTGGCTCAAACAAGGGACTAAACATGTTTAGTAATTATGCCACAACAATGTGGAACGCCCTACCCACAGCCGTAAAAAATAATTAATGTGAATCCCTACCCACATTCAAAACCTCTCTCAAAGAGCACCTACGGGAAGCTGCAATTCGAAACTGGCCCCTGTAAATGTCCACCCCCCCCCCCAACCCCCTCCAATGTACAGTTTCTTCCCCTTCAAATGTATATATATTTCTTTAATTATCTATTTTTCTAAACAGTACTGTATATTTGTATGTCTTGCTTGTCATAAATGTCTTAATGAAACAGTACTGTATATCTGTATGTCATAAATGTCTTGATGAATTGAAAATGGGGGACCCTGATCAAACAAGACAAAAGTCTTTTTCTGGTCTCCATCCCCTTAATAATTGTTTGAATTGAGCCGTACTGTATTGTACACGTTCTGCAATCTGTTAATAAAGTTTTCAATCAATCAATCAATCAATCAATGAATGGTAGTCAACAGCGAGAGAAAAATCATTTGTTGATCCTGTTTGAATTGTGCCATGAATTCCCCTTTTTATTATACATTTAAAAGTATAATTGTCAGCTAGCTAACGTTATGTTATAGCATCACAAGCTATCGATAATGTTAATTATAATAATAATAATACACTTTATTTGCACCTTTTTATACAAGAATTGCATCCCAAAGTGATTCACAGCAGTGATGTAGACACAAAATAGGCATAAAAACTTTAGCGAGTTCAATCAACTTTCTTGACTTGCAAAATTATCTTTTTAAATTGACAAACGTCATATGTGTAATTCATGGCACAACTCAAACGGGATCAAAAATAGATTTTTTATTTAGATATATACGGTTATTGGTATTTCATTATATAATTCCAATAGTGTATTATGTCTGTTGTTTTGACTACTTTGGTCTCACTCAAGTCGAGACTGGTCTTCAAATACAATGAACCCTTTCCTGGACAGTTGTAGTTTTGCATTAGGGTACACAGTATTGTACCCATTCTTTTTTTCCTCGTTTTTCTCACATGTAAAAAAGCTGATCTCATTTAATTAGGCTCAACTCTGCACCTGTCAGACCAATTAAATAAGTGGAATCATATAAACCGGCTACCTTGAGAAACTCCTATGGTAAAAGACCATAGGCAAAAAGTAGTCCGGGACCAGACGGGTATTAAAACATTCACGTCACTCCCCAGGTCTATAGCTAGCCTGTAATATTATGCTAGCAAATTGTTAGCTAATGCTACCGTTATTATCATTACATTACACTCTCATTTCAGGGTTACAATCATATTGCCTTTATGCATCACTTGTAATGTAATTTAGTAATTTAGTAATTTAGGACCTGCTCCGAGGTCATCAATTGGCACACATGCGATGCATGCATGCAATTCGTATCTGCGATTAACCCATCCCGTCGCCCTTCCCCCCCAAGGGCAGCCGGGAGCAGACAGGCGTCAACGTGAGCCGCGCCAGGGGACCAATCCAAGTGCTCCTGTCCGTCTTCGTCAAGGACGCCACAGCGTTAGCGATCTTGTTGTTGTGCATGTTTTTCCATTGGGTTTATCTTATCGGGGGGGAAACCCTTGCGAGCACGGGGAGAACATGCAAACTCCACACAGAAGTGAGCAAAATTTGCTCAATTAGACCAAATCTAAATTGTTCCATTACTCTCACTCAGGTTGGCAGCCTCGCTGGTTTGTTCTTGATGGAGGCACTTTGTCCTACTACGACTCTGAAGAAGACGCCTGGAAAGGATGCAAGGGCAGCATTAAGATCTCAGTGTGTGAGATCCAAGGTTGGTAGCTAACTTCAGCTCTTGTGGTTCTATTTTAGATCTAGTTGGTCGGCAGGGATGTGCAAAACTCTCAAAATTGTTATTCTTTAGTCACTATTGTGGAGGTTTTTGGTCTCTGTTCACACCTCCCCTCCGCCCTCCCTTCCTCCTCCCTCACACCTCAACCTTTTGTCTCACCTTACCTCCTCCACCCAACCAGGCTTTGTTATTGACCCCTGTCTTACCAGTAATGCCATTGTTATTAGGAAAGACTCTTGTCGTCAGCCTGCTTTACTCTGTACTACTTGCCAGTAGTACTTATTTACACTACAGTTCTACTCTGCTTTACTTTTTCTCTACTGTTGTGGAATATTTTAAAGGAGCCAAACAGTGAAACTGTAGAAATTCATATGAGTCAATCAGAGACAAGTCAAGTGTACACTATCTCTGGTCAGACTTACAATAAATACACAGTTTGACATGACGACAAAAGATGACAAATTAATAACGTATGACAAGAAAGGTAAACAAAGATGACATTAGGGGTTTTGTCGTATCTGTCACAAGATTGATATGAAGACGACAAGAAAAGAACAAGATGTGATTTTCTTGTACATGTCATATCTAAGTCAAGCTGTCCTGACCCTTAAGTTGTTTTAAGAACACCATCAGACTGTCGCCTAGTGTCTTGACTAGTTAAAGCTTTGTACGGAGAAATATGTATTTAAACAGAGCTATGAACATGCTCAGTAAGCTGTACAAATTATGTAATAGGATATAATAATGTAATATTGTTCAAAACATACCTGATAATAATTTTTTTTATTTTTATTTTTTAATCCTCTTTTTCTCTGCCTGGTTTTCTGTGCTTTTTCCTCCCATCCCAATTTAGTCGTTATGCCAATTCCCCCCTCCCCTACCTGGTTGTTGTGCGCATGTGCCCCCTACTGGTCGGTCTAGGGAGCCCTGAAGTCTACCACATGCTTCCTCCGACACATGCGGAGACAGCGCGGACTCTCATTGGTGAAGTGTAACGCGTGGGAGGTCACGCTGCCTTCACCACTTCCTGTCTTTTGCTGTGCAGGCGCCCAGACCTGACCTGTAGGAGTCGCTGTCCACAACGCCAGATTACCACCCATCAACTTCCCTCCCGCTAACTCAGCCAAACGAGTTAGGTCGCTTTCACACAGGGGCTGTTTGGTCCGGATTATCGGACCAGAATTCGATAGTCCGGTTTTTCGGGTTTGTGTGAATGCGGTCGAACTCGGTCCGCCGGACCAAACAGGCGAACTCTGGTCCGCCTGAAAACGTAGGTCTTGGTTCGCTTCATCGGACCAAACACGAACCAAATATAGGAAGTGCTTATTACCACTGCTCGCAGCATTCAATGCAAAACAAGCACACTGCATCTATCTCTCTATCTATCTATATATCTAACTGTGCATCTTGGGAAGAAGGAAGAAAAAAGGCGGCTTATTATATTATTATATATATATAACAACGTGGTGTACAAGTTGTTTAGCGAGAGGATGGTGGTAATCGGCTTCAATAGAACAACTCGCCTCCGCTGATCTGGAGTCAGACAGAGCTCGCAGTCCACACACAGACACACACACGCGCGCGCACACACGGGCTCGCAGCCACACACACATTTCCACTGTCCAATAGACGAGCGCCCTTTTCGACCGCGTGACATTGTTCAGATAGTTTGGTGCGCCTGACAGATTGCTATGTGAACGCAGGCGAACCAAATGAAGAATGCAACAATGTTGCAACTTCACCACCAGAACCGCACAGAGTCCACCAAAACTATATGTGAAAGCGACCTTAGTGTGACGACTGGCCCAAGCTGGAGGCAATGCTGACACCTGGATTCGAGACCGGAGTCTCTCGCATTGGTGACGAGCACAATCTCCGCTGCGCCACCCAGCCGCCCAAGATGATAATAAATCTGATTCTCATTATGATTCTTTACTATTTTAAATGCGAGTGCTGGAGATAAACTCACAGAAATAATGTACTCTAGGTGTTTCAAAAGTAAACCAAGCAGTACAGAATTGCCTTGAAGCTGGAGCCTCTGTGAGGAAGGTAGCTTCACCATTGTCCATTGACTAGTGCAGCTAGCAAGGCTACTTCACTTGTACAACTCACTTCAGTTTTCTGTGCATAAAACAATTGAACTAGACTGCTCACACTGGCACACAAACACACACATGGATATTGGGTAATGCTACTTTGGGGTATTGGATTTATTTCAGATATTGTTATGTGGTGGGGAGTTTGTTCCACCATTGTGGAGCGAGGAAAATAGCATTACTAGTATGTAGTATAATATATAATAATAAACTGGACTTTTGAAGAAGTCTTTATTCATCATGCAGTGACACACACGTGCAGTTTTTTTGGGTCGCCAATGAGATAGGCGCCGCGCCCCGGGGGCGTCCATTTGAATACCAACCGCTTTGTGCGTTTTGCGAATCTGATTGGCCACTGACGTTTCTGGTCATGTGACATGTGCGCCCAATCGCGTGACGCGCCCATTTCCGCCCCGACCAGCAGCAGACTACCTAACGCCTAGTTTATCACTGGTTAAGCTTAGGCGACTCTTTCGAAGTTGGTTAAGGTTAGAGTTTGGAATCGGGGCTGGCGTTCTATCGCCCTGCTCTAAGACAAACTCTAAAACTTAACCAACTTCGAAAGAGTGCCTAAGCTTAACCGGCGAAAGAACTTGCCGTCACATGATTGGTGCACATGTCACATGACCAGAAACGTCAGTGGCCAATCAGATTTGCAAAACGCACAAAACGGTTGGTATTCGAATATAGGCGCCCCGAGGACCAATCAAAGTGCTCCTGTACGTCTTCGTCAGGGAACGCGACAGCGTTAGCGATCGGTTGTGCATGTTTTTCCATTGGGTTTATCTTATCTTACCCTTGCGAGCATGGGGAGAACATGCAAACTCCACACACAAAGGCCTGGGAGATACCCCAACCTGGAAACCTGGTCCCGAAGCGGGAATAAAACCCTGGACCTTCTAGCTGTGAGGCGACAGTGTTAACCACTACACCACCGTGCCGCCGCAGTAATAGTATGTAGTAATAGTAATATGGTAATATTTATTTTACATTCATGCCCCTTCTCTCCTCTACTACACTATAGTCCATTCCTCTGACTTCACTCGAGTCGACCTGACCATCCCAGGAGAGCAGTACTTTTACCTCAGAGCCATCAACGCAGCGGAGAGGCAGAAATGGCTGGTGGCCTTGGGAACGGCGAAAGCCTGCCTGACAGACAACCGGACCAAGAGAGAGAAAGGTGGGGCACGCTGGCTTTTTGATGCATTGTTATAACTAATCGTCGTTCCCTTTTTTATGAGTGACTCGCATCGCGACACTCCCCGAGACCGTGGATGTTTGGAACGCTTGTAAGTAGGGATGCTCGATATTGGCTTTTTTACCTATACCGATATTGTCCAACTCTTAATTTCCGATACCGATATCAACCGATACCGATATATGCAGGGTTTCCCCCCCCCCCAAAAAACGGAATAATTTCAGGTAATTAACACTATCAGTGCCTACCTTGTTTACCTTTTTACCCTGTTGAATGCCATCATCCACTTCAATGTTAGCGTTAAAAACGCCTAATCTATGTTTTAAATTATGGCTATGTGTCTAATCTGCCCGTCGCTTATCAATTACTTGTTTGCAGTCAACATTGTCGAAACGGATTGTTTTGGTTCATTTTTGTTTTATAGCATTTTGAAAAGCCCTTGTTTTCAAGGAAAATATAAAGATTCCGTGATAAAAGACATCTACTGGAATATTCTAGAATACACAAAAACATTGTAATTTTTCGGCCTATTTATGAATCGTTTTCAAATAAACGCTAGATTATCGAACGCTAGAAGCGATCTGAAATATCTATTCTCTTATTTCCTCATCAGCGATCACAGCCACACAGCCACACACAGCATAGGGCAAACGCTTATATCTCCGTGAAAACAGGTCTGATTATCCTAAGACTGGTAAAATAGATTCCTTACCTGAGATCAGATGTTATCCAAAAAGATTATTCCAATTCCTGATCGCCATTCCAAATATCGATCACGCTTATTGGCTGCTGTAAATATATATTCCAGGCTGATTTCCGTCTCGCGATCAGATCCCTCTTGATCAGACGTCTCGCCAGCACAATGGAGCCAGTTGGCTCCACCTCTACAGATCTACAGATCCCAGGTCAGTCTAATCGACTGACCTGCAGTTACACAGGGATAGACGATAGGGGGCGCTTTTTTCACATTCGAGCTCCTGAAGGGGTTGCTGTACCAACGGGGGACTCGGTTGATGAAATATGAATTCAGATCGCTAATAAAAAAATAAAACGACATTTGTCGTCGTCGGCACTCACCGGGGGGGCTGATAAAACGAGATATGTCGTCGCTGGTAACATTACATATCTCTTGTCGTGTAATTAACACAACATTATGCATACAATAAATAAAATACTAATTTGTTCTTACTTGCTTGCCTGGGTAAATAAAGGTAAAATAAATGTAATTTTTATTCTTTTTTTACATTTATTTAATAATTTATTTTACCTTTATTTAATAATAATCGATCAATACATTTTATTTTTCTTTGAAAACTGATACCGATATTTTCCGATATCACATTTTTATGCCAATATCGGCCGATAATATCGGTAGGGCGATAATATCGGACATCCCTACTTGTAAGTAATTCACACTTTTTTTTGTCCTTGACCACACCCAGAGCTTCAGGAGAGCACGGAGGCACTGAAGACGAAGATGTCCGAACTTCGACTGTACTGCGACCTTCTCCTCCAGCAAGTCAACAACATCAAGGACAGCGATGAGCTGGAAGACCCGGCGGAGGTAAGTTCTGCGGTTCGGGATGAGCTTTCGAAATACGAGAAGACACCGCTGGCGTGAGCGTGCAGTATCAGGGTGCCTCATATGATAAGATGATCCTTTATTAATCCCCTTGGGGAAATTCGGGTGTCAAAGCAGCATGGGGGTGTACAGAGCTTCACAGTCCTATACAGTCCAGTATCTATATACACTATAGATACAATATAAAATATAAATACAAATACAATATAATATAAAAACAGTACAAATACAAGATAGTCCAGTGATATGAGTCTCTAGTTCTGAGTTCTGACAATGATAGTTCTGGCAGCAGAGTCAGATCATTTGTAACTACAGACCGATCACAAGTTTTCTCTATGTATATTGTATGCACTATGCACACAAATTCCTAGTATTGTTCAAAACATACTTGGTAATAATAATAAATGTTTTTCATTCAACACCTTTCATACAAGAATTGCAGCTCAAAGTGCTTCACAGCAGTAAAAAAAAAAGACATAGGCATAAAGTTCAGATGTAAAATCTGCCATAAAATAAGCATAGAACATTAAATCATGTAATGTTTCATATTAGGATCTAAATCTGATTCTCTCCTATTTTACATGCGACTGCTGGAGATGAATTGACAGAAATATGGAACACCTAAAAATAGGTGACTTTCGGACGTCCATTTTTCCGGTCAGCGGATGTTGTTGCTCGCTGCTAAATGACATCCAGTCAACCGACCATTCCTGTGTTTAAGATTAAGATGAAGATAAAGATATTCCTTTATTGATCCCCTTGGGGCAGCATGGGGGAGGGGGAGGGGAGGTACAGGTAGTGGAAGACATGGTACAGGTCATAGAATTATCATTGTGGACGAGTAAAAAATAAAATAGAATAAAAAGGCAGTATATATAATAACAATATAATTAACTCTGGACATGTGCAACAAGGTGCAAGATGAGGGTATGTATGTCCGTTATATTTGCCCTACAATAAATATAGTTGCAATATATAATCTAATAAACCAATCTAATATATAATGTAAAAATACTAAATGCAAAAAATATGCTCTGATGAAGTATACAATATACACATAAGGTGCAGTATGCATGAGGTAAGTATGGGTTATCTATTGTCCTTTTTAGGTGGGCCAGACACACTCGTGATGGAGGATCCCAGTAGTTGGATGTCTGGCAGCGGTCCCTGCCCACTGTTGTGGAGCCTGCACCAGATGAAGGCTGTGTCTGCTGAAATACCTAGTTTCTCTTAGCATTAGAAGCAGGGTTTCCGTTAGAAAAAATTGTTGCCGGCCTCAGTGTCCGGTAGATTTCAATCTACCGGTCAAATGAGAGAAATTCCGGTCAGAGTTTATTGAGCTTAAAAACAATTGATAGGCAAAAGAATGACAACAAAACAAAAGAATGACATCAAGGCATGTAGATTTATAATATTTTTACTTGAAACTAGGCTACTTTTGCGTATAAAGTCATTATATTCCAAATAAAATAAGTCCCGAGACTCGTGCTGCTGCCGACTTTAAATCAAATAGGTGTCTGTGGGCAGTCGCCCGACATTAATAAACAGTCTGTTATAATCACATTTTTATGAGCTAACGAATTCCGTTATATTGGACATTTGTATTAATTATATCAAGCGAAGAACTGAGAAATTTGGCAGAGAGAGACGGCAACATTATCGTGGGTTTGCGTGACGACTCTCTCTCTCCACCTCCCAATGACTTATTTGCGAGAGTATGTCGATGCAGAGCAGCAGATTCAGCTGTTATTGGCTCTTTTCTGGGGACCGCACAGCAGCGCCCCCCACCCAACATTGAATTGAGAATGGCTGAATTGGAGTACTGCTGGAGTACTGCATTGTGCTGCTGCTGCTCCGGCTCTGCAGCTTCACAAAAGTTCGCACACCCAGCACTAAGCTCTCGCTGACAACGTCGTTGTCATTATTAGTAATGATTGTTTCGTTCATCGCATAGGCTATTTAATTTTTGCCTATTTTAATACAATTCAAATAATCAAATTGTGCTTAGACTCAGGGAATTATTTTCACCGGACATTAAGACCGGAGAGATTAAATATGTCTGACTTCAACAGATTTTGCCGGTCAAATACCGGTAATTACCGGCTAACGGAAACGCTGATTAGAAGTCTATTTTCTTTTTGGATCAAATATATTTTTTCTTTTTATACACAAAACAAGACAAACACAATACAGTAACAATAACAAGACCTCACAATACCACAATAATAACAACAATGACATTAGCAATAACAAAAATAATAAACACAGAACATAACATTAAAAATCAATTCGTCCCCCACCCCAGGACCCCCGGAACCCCCAGGACCAACACCCCGACCCCGCTCCGCTGCTAGATTGTGGCCTTTACTCTCTTGGCCGCTGAGACCCAACGTCCAATGCCGGCCTGTCCAACCCCATCACCTGTGCAGTAGAGATTTCCATATAAATTATATCCAACAGTGTCGGAGACCAATTAATCATTGTGAGCCTCAGGTTCTTTCCACTTCATGGCTATCAGCTTTTTGGCTGCAGTAACATTAGCATTAGAAGTGTATTTTACGCCGAGCTTCTTCCGCTCTCCTGTTTCCATGGCTGACACTAGTAGCCAGGGCGTCGAGGGGAATGTCTTCACATGTGCTCGGTGTTAACTCTTTCTCTGCCACGCATTAGCCTCATCCTATAGTAGCTACCGCCATCACTGTAAACGGTGGAAGTCGCTCACCTTGTTTGCAGGGCTATAACTATTTAAATATTATAGCTATATATGCAATACTATGGCCCATTTGACATTGAGTATCTATCGTTCAAGATGTGAAAAAGGAATATTTTTTCCATCCATACATTCTCGTTTTTTACCGTGGTGAATATAAGTATGGTTTTAGAGCGGTCTGGGGTAATTCCTGGAAGGCTAGTATTAGGCCGCAACGCATATTATACTTAATCCATTGGCATTTCGTCCCTATACACGGGGGGGGGTCGTTTATGGTTAATTGATTGTCAATAACGGCATTCGTTAGTACAACAGCATAAGTTTATCAGGGCGATGGCTATGAGAACAATGGACAACCAAGCTGAAATTAACGTTAGATTGCTCCTACCTGTGGCCAATGATAATCCAAAAAGAATATTCCAATAATTTGATTGCCATCTGCTAGATCTCCGCCCGGATTACTTTCAATGACGCGCAGCCCCACACACGGAGACACAAAGGGAGTGCAACATCGGCCGCATACCACCAGGAAATAGCGAATAAAAGAAATAACGATCATAATAACAAGTATACTCGTTGTTGGCGTCCAACGATTGGCAGGCTATAACGAGTATACTCGTCGTTGGCAGGGAAAGGGTTATGGGAACGCGTGTTTATGCAGGTGCTTCTCTCGCAGGCCGGTGTGGACAGTGGAAACATGGTGAAGTCCACGTGCACGACCTTCCTGAGGACGCTGGAGGAGTGCATGCAGATCGCCCAACGCACCTTCAGCGCCGACACGGTGACACATAGCCCGCCCGGCTCCCCCCCGGTGGCGGCCATCAAACCCCAGAAGGTACGCGTCTACCGCACTCTTGTTGCGTCGGGGTATCTGTGGGGTATTAAAAAGTCTTATTCAAAATTCATACAGTAATTCTCAATTTAAGGCTGCAGCCATATTTTCTGAAAATCTGCCTAAAAGTACATGCCCAAGTAAATGGAAGATTGCTCCACTTCTACAAGGTCAATTTGCATGTATAGTAGGAACATCTATGGACCTCGGGGAATGTATTCCCAGTGTCAGAAATATTGTATCTGTTACTATGCTTGAGTAAATTGTAATGAAACAAAGGAGAATATAAATTTAAAAAATTTATAATCTTTTTTAATAATTTTTTTAATTATGTTTTTGGTAGATTTTTATTGGTTTTTACTACCGGGCAGTCCGGTAGAGAGAGAGGAAGAATGGGAGACAGAGCACGGGAAGACATTCGGCAAAGAACGGCGGGTCCGGGAATCGAACCCGGGTCGGCCGTGCCGCGACGCAGTGCGTTACGTGGTTCGCCACTTGGGCGTAATTTTTTATAATCTTTGACGGTGAATAACACCATGCTAACATTGGGCTCGGAGGAATTTCGTTCACATTCAGCACCTTCTTGAGATCAAGTGTACAAAAAATCTAAGCAAATGAATAAAGGGGAGATGATTTTTTGTAGGATTTGTAGATGGATACAGTACTGAATTTTGCCATCCGGACACATGCTATTTGAAATATAATGCAATTTGAATATATAATATCAGGCCTATAAATTACCTTATTATGGCCAAGTCATACATCTATGGACAGGGCCAAATCTCCTCCTCTTCTAAATATATGAAATGTTTGCGAGAATTTAAATTGGTGCGCAAGTGCAGCCAGTGTCTCTGTGTGTTTTAGTTTTTTTCAGTATGGTCCTGAAATTGGTATTAAATTGAGCTCTTAAGTGGTATTAAAAATATCTTTAAAAAGTCTTAAATTGAACTTGTTGAAACCTGCAGATACCCTGTGTGTGTAAGTAGATGGTGTACTGTAGTATAACCTGTGCATATTTAAAATGTTTAATTTTTTTTGGTTATCTTTCTTCCCCTCTTTTTCCCGATTTTTCTCCCATCCCACCCTTCCTGGTTGTTGCATACTTTCCCCTACTGTTGGTCCGATGCATGTGCAGCCTGGCCGTGCAGGTTCTCACCGGGGAGAGTAGCGTGTGGGAGGCCGCACTATCTCTCAAGTCAAGTCAAGTCAGTTTTATTTATATAGCACATTTCCAGGCAGCGGCAGCTGACACCAAAGTGCTTCACAAGCAAGTTGATAAAAACAAAATAATGTGATGCAAGGTATAAGATTAAAAACATAGCAAAGCAATGAAAGCAACAAAAACAAAACAATATGCAATGAAAGCAATAAAAACTGGTAGGACGCAGTAAAACAAAGAGGATAGAAGGGCCAGGGGTCTAGTGGTAATTAAGTAGGGGGGAAGGCCAAGGAGAACAGGTAGGTTTTCAAGAGTGATTTAAAAGTCTGGGCGGTCCGTACGCTGAGGGGGAGGCTGTTCCACAATCTAGGCACTGCGGTGGAGAAAGCTCTGTCTCCCCTAGTCTTGAGCCTGGTTCTGGGTACCACCAAGAGCAGCTGATCTGAGGGATCGGTGGGGGGTGTGGCGGTGCAAGAGCTCGGACAGATAGGAGGGAGCTGTGCCATTTAATGATTTAAAAACATTTAGGGCTAATTTAAAATCGATCCTAAAGCTAACAGGCAGCCAGTGGAGCGAGGCCAAAACTGGGCTGATGTGTTTGTGTTTTCTTGTTTTGGTGAGGAGGCGCGCGGCTGCGTTCTGCACCAGTTGCAGGCGGCGGAGGAGGGATTTGTCGATGCCCGTGTACAGAGCATTGCAGTAGTCGAGGCGAGTGGTGACAAAGGCATGTATCACCGTCTCTAGGTTACTTTGGGAGAGGTATGCCTTTGTCTTCGCCAGGAGTCTAAGGTGGTAGAAGCTGTTTTTAACTACGGCGCTGACCTGTTTGTCGAATTTAAAATTGCTGTCGAAGATGACCCCGAGGTTCCTGACAGAGGTGGAGAGGTTTGGACCCAGGGGACCAAGTGCGTCAATGAGGGGGGCCGGGGGGCACTATTAAAAACAATGACCTCGGTTTTCCCTTCGTTCAATGTCAGGGAGTTTTCGGACATCCAGCACTTGATTTCTGCCAGGCAGTCAAGCAGTGGTTCTATTGACGTCTTCCCTTGGGTGGGCTTTAAGGGGAGGTAAACCTGCACGTCATCGGCGAAGCAATGGAATGAGATATTGTGTTTTGCCAAGATCTGGCCTAAGGGGAGTATATATAGGAGGAAGAGAGTGGGACCCAATATCGAGCCTTGGGGCACCCCGCAGGTGAGGGGGGCCACAGAGGAAGTGAGGTCACCGAGTTGGACAGAGAAGGTCCTATTACTCAGGTAGGACCGGAACCAGTCTAAGACGGGGCCCCTAAGGCCTACGTAATGCTCGAGGCGAGCTAAAAGGATGTGGTGATCTACCGTATCAAAGGCGGCTGAGAGGTCAAGAAGTAGTAATAGGGATGAGTTTCCTGCATCAGCAGCTGAAATCAGGACCCACCCTTCAGCTTCTCCCACCCTCTAATACTGCCAATTGTATTAGTGAGAGCGGCCAGCCAAGCTGATAGCAACGCCGGGAGCTGGATTTGAACAGGCGAATCCAGCACCTCCGGTGTTGGTGACGAACGCAATCTCCGCTACGCCACCTGACCCCCCGCATATTTAAAATGTTGTCTATGCTAATTTTATGCTTAACCCCCCCCATCCAGATCAAACCGGTCAAACAGTTGAATCAGAACTTCGGCGAAAAGTAGGTTGCTTTGTCCTAATCTTAATGATTCTGTAAATGTTTTAACACACTGCTACTTGCCTACTTAGAGTCAAGCGTGTTGTTTTTAAAAATCACATTTATTTATTCTTCACCCCAGACGGAGAGAGTCGGGGGAAACGTCAGGAGGGTCAGTAGCAGACGACACGCGGAGCCTGGACTCTGGAGTGGACGGGTCGGACAGACCAGACACACTCCCACAGAAAAACCAAACCCCCTCAACAACAGGTCAGTCCTCCTCTGATCACCTGCTCAATTTGCGTTCTACCGCAGTGAAGGAGACCTTCAAACCTACTGCGTGATAAGGAAAGTCCATTGCAATGAGGGAACACTCATTATCTTCTCATTATGTGTACAGAGTCTGAGCAGATGAGGATACAGAAATGATTTTTAAGTGGGCGGACATTATTACATTTCCTTTAATGTTCATTTTGTTAACGGAACCAATATCCGGGGCAACTTACATTTTTATTTTAGTTTTTCAGAATTACATTCATTCAATCTTTATTTAATCTTGAAGGAAAGCAAGCTCTCATTTGCAATGATGCGGCACAATGCTTTCTTTTGTCAAGGTTGGATGCTATATAATTTACAACTATAGTTGTGGCTGTGATAGTGCTATGTTTCTTTTTAAAAAGCTTTGAGTTGATCATTTACCAGTGATTACATCAAAAGGAAAAAAGAAGAATGATCAAGCATTTGGTACCCTGTGTGGAAAAAGGCAGTTGCCACATTTCACACTGATGAGTAATTCATCAGGTCGCACTTATGTAGCCGTCAAACTGGATGGAAAGATGAGCTCTGAGAAACCACTCAAATGAGAAACCACTAAACTGAGAAACCACTTGATTGAGAAACCACTCAAATTAGGGCTGGAAGGAGGTATACAGAATATCAAGGTCATGGATCCATACAATGGTAAATTGCATTACAAGATAAAGAGATACATATTTTTTTAACAATAATCTTTACTGTATATATTTTTTATTTTATTTATTTTTTTAACAATCTGTCAAAGTCATGCCTCCAAGAGGAGTTAACTGTAGAAAAAAAACATGTTTTTGAGTGGAGGGGACCTTAGTGTTAAGGGAAGGGTTAGATTTCTAAACAACCTTTGTAGTGCGGAGGCGGCTATGCGGGCTACGCGTGCCTCTTAAAGGCTCCCACATACTTCCTTCCGCAAGCCGCATCCGCACGTGCGCATTGGTGCGCGTGACGTCATTTGTGTAATTGCCCCAATCAGAGCCGGATACGAGGTCCGTGCGGAGCAGCGCGCTGACGAGAATTACACAAATGACGTCGCGCGCACCAATGTGCGGATGCGGCTTGCGGAAGGAAGTATGTGGGAGCCTTAAGAAGTAACCGTATGCGGGGTGACGCAGCACCGCACACGATGTGATTGGTCCGCTTGCCTCGAGCCATGCATTTCTGCATGTACCTCAAACTATAAATGCTCACGCCCCCGCGATCACCAGAGATAAAGAGCCTACGCGGACGTCTATGACGACCTTTAGGATTTTGGCTTCTGTTAAGGGATAACGAAATTAAGTGTTTTTTGTAGAGTAGAAAATAAAAATAAAACATTTCTTTGGTCGTCATAAGATCATCAAGTCCTATAATTATCAAATATAATTTAGATTCAAAACTAGCACGAAGTGGATGTTTTGCCTTGTATATTATAAAACAGGATGTACAGAGTGCAGATAGACTAGATACCGTCTGTAACTGCAGGGAAGAGCTTCCCCTCAAAACAGGCCACGCCTACTCAACCCCCTGCAGAGAAAAGATAATGTCGGCCAAACATCTTCCTCTTTACTGCCACTTTATTTTAAGCACTGGTTTATTTTCAGCACTGTGTGTGTGTGCATGTCCGTCTGTCTGTCTGTCTCCTGCGCCCCCACAGAGAGCAACACAACCGGCGGAGACTGCTCAGTCCCGGAGGAGACAGCTGAGCTTTCTCCTCAGATCCCCCAGAATACGTCTGAGACGGAACACCCTGACCAGCCAGCTGAGGAGGAGAAGGAGAAGGAGAAGGAGGAGGAGAAGGAGGAGGAGGAGGAGGAGAACTACGCAGATGATGAGGGGGGGAGGGAACAGGAGGAGCAGAGTCACAAAGTGGACCAAATCCAAGAGCACAACAAAGAGGAAGTGAACCCTGTCCAGCCTCAGGACCAACCGGAAGCTGTTCCCGACCAAGACGAGGAAAATCCGCCCAACCAGGACCCGGCTCTGCAGGAAGGCCCGCCCACCCGGGACTCTGCTCTGCAGGAAGAACCAGAGCAGGTGGACACATTCTTCAGCACTATGACTCACAGGTATGGCAACATGCCTCAGGAAGGTCACATTCTCTAGGTCGAGACACCAGTTACTCTCTGAAGGAAACTTACTGTTGACATTTCACCATAGCCAGAATTAGGACAAACGCCAATACTTACATGTGATAATAAGATATCTCTTCGAGGCATTCTCGACTTCTGCTAATTATTATTCCCTCATAGTGCACAGTTAATTTATTGTTCAGAATGCATTTAGTGTGTGCAAATAGAATGTGAATTGTACTGTAAATGAAATGCGAGTTATTATTTAGGTACAGTGCGTGTTAAGCCTATTATTTAGGTGCAATGCATACCGAGGTCAACTGAACTGTTATACTCATTTTGCACTAATACTGTAATAGCTAGTTTGCACAGTCTGAATTATAAACGGGTTTGGAGAATCAAAACAACAAATGTCCCAATGAAGTGTTTTATATTAGTGTGTTTTCTTCTGATCACATGACACACACAGAGATGCCCTCATCAGATGTTTGGGTTTGTAAAGTTTCTTTTTTTCTTTTCTTTCATCATTTTACTCTTTCTTTTTAAACCTATTTTCCTTTTGGATTTTACAGCCGATGAAGTGTTACTGAACATATAACTATTTTGTGAATGATCACAACTGTTCACACGCACACACGCACACACACACACACACACACACACACACACACACACACACACACACACACACACACACATGCTAACTCTTATTGTGATAATCAAGTACATAAATGTCTTGCATACAAAAAAACTACACAGTATTAAATTACAAGACATAGAAAGCTATACATCTTTGAGTAAGCCAGTCACTGGACAGAACAGCTGATTATTGATTTGTCAGCGCGGCAAAACGATTTTTCTGTCCGGCTCTAGGCGCCCGTAGGCTGAGTCTCGGGTGGAAAAAGGCACAGAATTGCATGATTTTGTGTGAATGATTTCTATGGCTTGCTTTTCCTGTTTGTATCCTTGCTTCCTTTTTAGTTTGATTTGATCAAATAAAAATTTTAATGGTGGACATCGCTCTAATGTATACTCCTGTTTGGATCTGTTTTTTTGTTTTTGTTTTTACTTGTTTTTAGATTTAGTGATATAAGACTGGACGACGACAATGGTATCCCCACACAAGACTTTTTGGACTCATGCTATGCAATAGTGCCTGTTTTAGGTAGGATCACTTTCAGTCTCTACACCTCATTCAACTTTTATTTCCTCTTATTTCCTCTTATGACCATCTGCGTCTCCAATCCTTTAAAGGTACACTATGTTGTTTTGGAGGAGGGGGGGGGGGGGGGGGGGTCTGTTTGCAGAGCCCCACAAAGGACATTTACCGCTATTCTATCTTACGTTATCACGAATGAAAATAAACAAATCTTTAAGCACTGTGAACCAAACGTAAGCCTAGAATATTGTGTTTTGTTAACACATTTCAGCAGTGAAATGGTAGCTTTTCAGGTAGTTTTCTAGCTTCAAACAGTGTTCCAGGGGTTCAGTTTACCTGTGGACAGTTTGTTTATTCTGTTATGAAGATGTACCTTTAGGAATTATTCACTTCTCTGCCTCTCACAAAATGACACTGTGCACCTTTTAATCCACTTTAAAAAATCATCCCGTTTCCTGCTACCAACGCATGTTCTCCCACTCATCTATGTGGCGACTGCTGCCTGTCTTCCCCTTTTAACTCTCTTGTTCTTTCATATCCTCATCTTTCATACCCTCATCATCTTCCCTTCTGCACTTTTTATCCTTTACTCTTATTTTGTTCATGTGTCATTCTATGAGGATTACTAATCAGTCATTTGACTTGATATTTATTATGTGACTGTTTGGGTGTGGGACTGGGTTGTTATGTAGTCCACCTGTACTATGGGGATGCAACACACGCATGTCCTCAGTTTCTAGTAATGTGCAGTATAACCAGTATGCAGTGTAGCATAGAGTATAACTACATTATAAGCCCACTAACACTCATCTTATATTTTGTCAGTGTTGCCAGGTAGAGGGCTGGTAGTTCCAAAATTAACAAGGACAATGATGGGCTAGCACATTTAATAACATTAAAAATAACATGACTATTTTATTCTGTCATGTTGTACCCTGAAGTTTCCATGGCGATATTATAAATCATTCTAACAAGGAGGTTGCCATTCCCCCTTCACCCTCTCATGGCTTGTTTGTATTAAAAGTGATGGTACCATCAACATCAAGTCTCTTAATAATAGAACACCAGAGCTAAGCCAATGTACTTCGTACTCAGAGAAATGACCCAGGACTCTCTCTCCTCAGACAAACTGGGCTCCACAGTGTTTGCACCAGTTAAAATGGATTTTGTCGGAAACATAAAGGTAAGTTTATCACCAACAATATTCACTGTACAATGAAAAGGTCAAGTTTAGCACATTTCTTGGAAAGAGACGACACAACAAAAAAAAAATTCGTTAACCTACTGCATCAGAACATCACTAGCACTTCTCTATATGTCCACAGGGTGGTGTTTGTTATGCTTCTTTCAGAAGCCTCCCCCATCATTCTCAAATAAAGACAATTATCCTTTTAAATATACCTTAGTAGCCAGATTACGTACAACTCGCCTATACAATGATCATGGTAACAATGCTGTACCAAGTGACATTTAATCTAAATGTTATCAGTTGTGACGTTGTATGGTTTACTATTGTGTTGCTATAAATGAGGATGTTGACATAATGCAGTGTAGAAGCACTGGCCTGCTATGCTTGGTAAAAGAAAAACACAGTGACTAGTGAATCAGATGTGTCTCCGCATTACTGTCTCCTGTTAATAACTGTAGAAAATGTAAATGTGGAGGAATACTCGGTAGTAGTCATTTATATATTTTATACCCAGTTTAATCACCTGTACATTGTATATCACTATTGCACTTTACAGCTACATTTGCACTCTGGTTGGATGCCAAACTTCTTTTCGTTGTACTGTACTTTGTGCTGTATGATGACAATACATTTGATCTAATCTAATTTAATCACCATGTTTTAAAAAGACGTCGTACTGTCAGAGACAGAGTCTGAACCTACTTTGAGAGTGTGTGGTATTCCTCCTCATTTGAATCTCTCTGCCAGTACCAACACCTCACAGCGACTGTGGTGTGTGTGTGTGTGTGTGTGTTTGTCGACTCTTTTGTATGACTAGAAGATCAACCAGAAGCTTGTGTCCGACCCTGAGAACTTCCCCACGATGCAGTCCATCGTGCTGCATGAAGTCCGGACCAACGTGACCCAGGTGCGGAACTCTGCCACGGAGGCTCTGCTGTGGCTCAGACGAGGCCTCAAGTTCCTCAAGGAGTTCCTGTCTGAGGTCCATGCAGGACAACGGGACATCCAGGGAGCACTCAGTGAGTTAGCACTGTGTTACACACACACCCCCAGGGAGCACTCAGTGAGTTAGCACTGTGTTACACACCCCCCCCCAGGGAGCACTCAGTGAGTTAGCACTGTGTTACACACACACACACCCAGGGAGCACTCAGTGAGTTAGCACTGTTACACACACACACCCAGGGAGCACTCAGTGAGTTAGCACTGTTACACACACACCCCCAGGGAGCACTCAGTGAGTTAGCACTGTTACACACACACCCCCAGGGAGCACTCAGTGAGTTAGCACTGTTACACACACACCCCCAGGGAGCACTCAGTGAGTTAGCACTGTGTTACACACACACACACCCCCAGGGAGCACTCAGTGAGTTAGCACTGTGTTACACACACACACACACCCCCAGGGAGCACTCAGTGAGTTAGCACTGTTACACACACACCCCCAGGGAGCACTCAGTGAGTTAGCACTGTGTTACACACACACCCCCCCAGGGAGCACTCAGTGAGTTAGCACTGTGTTACACACCATGGTAACAATGCTGTACCAAGTGACATTTAATCTAAATGTTATCAGTTGTGACGTTGTATGGTTTACTATTGTGTTGCTATAAATGAGGATGTTGACATAATGCAGTGTAGAAGCACTGGCCTGCTATGCTTGGTAAAAGAAAAACACAGTGACTAGTGAATCAGATGTGTCTCCGCATTACTGTCTCCTGTTAATAACTGTAGAAAAGGGAGCACTCAGTGAGTTAGCACTGTGTTACACACACACACCCCCCCAGGGAGCACTCAGTGAGTTAGCACTGTTACACACACACCCCCAGGGAGCACTCAGTGAGTTAGCACTGTGTTACACACCCCCCCCCAGGGAGCACTCAGTGAGTTAGCACTGTGTTACACACACACCCCCAGGGAGCACTCAGTGAGTTAGCACTGTGTTACACACCCCCCCCCAGGGAGCACTCAGTGAGTTAGCACTGTGTTACACACACACACACCCCCAGGGAGCACTCAGTGAGTTAGCACTGTGTTACACACACACCCCCAGGGAGCACTCAGTGAGTTAGCACTGTTACACACACACCCCCAGGGAGCACTCAGTGAGTTAGCACTGTTACACACCCCCCCCCAGGGAGCACTCAGTGAGTTAGCACTGTGTTACACACACACCCCCAGGGAGCACTCAGTGAGTTAGCACTGTGTTACACACACACCCCCAGGGAGCACTCAGTGAGTTAGCACTGTTACACACACACCCCCAGGGAGCACTCAGTGAGTTAGCACTGTGTTACACACACACCCCCAGGGAGCACTCAGTGAGTTAGCACTGTGTTACACACACACACACCCCCAGGGAGCACTCAGTGAGTTAGCACTGTGTTACACACACACCCCCAGGGAGCACTCAGTGAGTTAGCACTGTGTTACACACACACCCCCAGGGAGCACTCAGTGAGTTAGCACTGTGTTACACACACACCCCCAGGGAGCACTCAGTGAGTTAGCACTGTGTTACACACACACCCCCAGGGAGCACTCAGTGAGTTAGCACTGTGTTACACACACACCCCCAGGGAGCACTCAGTGAGTTAGCACTGTGTTACACACACACCCCCAGGGAGCACTCAGTGAGTTAGCACTGTGTTACACACACACACACCCCCAGGGAGCACTCAGTGAGTTAGCACTGTGTTACACACCCCCCCCCAGGGAGCACTCAGTGAGTTAGCACTGTGTTACACACACACACACCCCAGGGAGCACTCAGTGAGTTAGCACTGTGTTACACACACACACACACACCCCCAGGGAGCACTCAGTGAGTTAGCACTGTTACACACACACCCCCAGGGAGCACTCAGTGAGTTAGCACTGTGTTACACACACCCCCAGGGAGCACTCAGTGAGTTAGCACTGTGTTACACACACACACACCCCCAGGGAGCACTCAGTGAGTTAGCACTGTGTTAGACACACACACACACACACACACACACACACACACACACACACACACACACACACACACACACCAGGGAGCACTCAGTGAGTTAGCACTGTGTTACATTTACATTTAGCTGACGCTTTTATCCAAAACGACTTACAAGTTCTGTACGACAAGTCAGCAGGAAGGGTACAACTCTATCAGCTGAGTAACAATGTTCATCAAAGTGTTGAGTGCTACAGTGTAGGTTAGTTTATTAGGACAAGTGCATGACAGTAAGGTTAGTTAGGGTTAGATTTTTTTTTTTTTTTTTTACGCAGACACACACAGAGAGACACACAGAGAGACACACGCATACAGACATACACACAGACACACACACACAAATTCACAGACATACACAGTGACACACACAGAGACAAGTCCACATTTCTACTTTTATACCAATTGACCATAGTCGCACAACGGCCATTTTGCTCTTATGTCATGCTGGGGGATCCTCCTTTGAACGGCCCTTCTAAGGTTTCTCTCCTTCACGTTGCCTGTGGTGCTTTTCCCCCCCTATTGCTAGGTTTTTAGTGAGCTTTTCCTTATCTTCGCTGGGGTATGTCTGGGACTGAGTGTTGCATTTATTTAGGATTTGATGGTGGTTTTTGTTCTTGATTTATTGTGATGTTTCTTCTTGACTTGTTTAAAGGTCCCATGCATTATAAATGGCCTTTTCCAGTGTTTAGCATTGTTTCCTAGCAATGGGGGATTATATCAATGTGGTCTGTGTCGTTAATTATCATATTGACTCATCAGTCTAGTCTCGAGTTCACGAGATCTTCCCTCACTCAACTAAGCCGCTCTGATTTGACGGTATTGCTGACGTGAATAAGGTACTGATTGAGCTGATTGTGATCTGATTGGCTCTGTGGTTGTAGTCACTGCCCACAATTCGCTCAACAGAGCGAGTGGATTACTTCCTCAAACAGAGTGCCGAGTCCAACAGACAGCAGAGAACGAGCGAGAGAGATGGAGAGAGAGGGAGGGAGAGAGAGAGAGGGACCGCACGGGACTGACCGTGCGCAGGTTGTGTGTAAATGCTCCGTGTGTCCCTCTCTCTCTCTCTCATCTCTCTCTCTCTCTCTCTCTCCCTCACAGTCGGGAGCACTAGCTTATCACTATCAAAATATCTTTGCGCATGCTCACATGCGCACGCCCGTATTCCGATCCGTGCAATAATAATCGGAGGTATATATTGTCATTTGAAACAAGTTACCAATGCATTGTCCCGTCGGATTATGCCCCCCACGGTGAAATTATTAGTGTCCCCCTCAATCTCTCTCTATCTCTCTCTGTGCCAGTCGCAGACTGTGTGGGTGACTGTCACTCAAAGCGCTTATGGGCGGAGCCCATCCAATAACAGCCTGAAATCCAAAGGGAGAAAAATTATGCTTTTGAGTACTTGATTAGAAATATAAAAAAAAAAAAAAAAAAAACCTACAGATGTGTTCCATAGACTCACAGGAATTGTGTAAAGTTGCCCAAATAGTGCAAGGAATAGCAATGCATGTCCCCTTTAAAGAGACGTTACCTTGTGGTTTCGGGCTTTACAAATGCATTTTTATTTGATTTGATTATGCTCAGGTTGGGTTCCTTTCCATCCTGTTCTCACCCAGATCTCCATATTCTACCCGTTATTTAATTTCAAACCTTTATTTCAACTCGTAAGACCCCGACGTTACCCTCATTTACAGCGAGGTTAAGCTTACAAAACAAGACATACCGGTAGTTTATCAGCAATTTCATACATATAGGCACAATAAATAAGAATCAACTATAGAAATCAGCTTAGACAGTCACAAGTTGACGCAGTGGTCGGAGATCATACTGTACTTTTAAATGCAGCAAAAGAAGGATTCTTGGTGTTGGAAGCATCAAAGGAAAAAGCTGTTTTTTCTAGTTCAGAGCAAACTGGAGGAACTGGAGGAATCCTAAGAACCAACCAGTTGTTTGAACATGTAGAATAGGTTCCAAGATTCCATTCCAAGTGTTGTAATGTAAGAGGGAGGTTTACCGATGAGGGCTTTAGAGAAGGCCAAGGTAGGGGGGTGTTCTGCAGCCATATGACGGGTGGGATGGATGACTCTTCCTCCTCTAATCTCCCGTTTCTGTCCCTCAGACAGTGCCTATGGAAAGACCCTGCGGCAGTACCATGGATGGGTTGTGAGAGGAGTATTTGCTGTAAGTATTTCCAACCAGTCCTTTTCTTTTTGTGTATCACTTTTGTGATCAAATGTGATATAAATGTATTCCCTTTTGGGTTCTTCCATATTTTGGATTAAAGGTGCACTATGTCGTTTTGTGAGAGGCAGAGAAGTGAATAATTTCGACGGTATATTTTCACATCGGAATAAACAAACTGTCCTCAGAGTAAAATTGGATCCTTGGAATGTTACTATTTCACTGCTGTCGTTTACAAAGGCAGGGCCCGCAATTTTGTTAACAAACATATTCCAGGCTTACGTTTGGTTCACAGTGCCTAAAGATTATTTTGTTTTAATTTATGATAACACAAGATAGAATCATTCCAAGAATTACAGTAAATATTTTTGCAGGCTCTGCAAACAAATCCCCCCTCCCCCGAAACTGCATAGTGCAGCTTTAAAATGTCAAGTTCAGCTTCAAATCCATTGTCAACATAGAAGTACTGTGGTGGAATACGGACTTGGATGAAAATAAGAACAACAATTGTTAATACAGTTAATTAAAAATAAATAAAATAGCCGCTGTACGCTGTTAAGTGCAGCTCAGGTGGGTGTTTATATTCCGGTACCTCCTACCAGAGGAGAGGAGAGAGAAAGGTGCATGGGTCACACTGGGTCAGGGTGGCTGGGGTCTTGTTGTGGAATAAATGAGCCTAGACAGTGAACTGTAGAAATTCAGATGAGTCAAATTGTATAAAAAGAACATTGTTTTATTTCTGTGGCCACAGAAAAGTATCCTCAGTTTACAATCAGAGACGAGTGAAACACAAGCGTCTGACCAGAAAGTGAGAAAGAGCTCTGGTCAGACTTACAATTAAATACCAGCTGGGAATGACAAATGAAAACAAAGATGGGTTTAGGGGTTTTGTCTGATATGAAGACAACAAGAAAAGAACAAGATGTGATTTTCCTTGGATGCGCCATATCTAAGTCAAGCTGCCCTGGGCCTTGGCCGTTGTTTTAAGAACACTGTTAAGTCTGTCGCCCTAGTGTCTATGCATTACTATTTACTATATTAACTAGTCAAGGCTGTACAGATTATATGTATTTAAACAGAGCTATGAACATGCCCAGTAAGCTGTACAAATGATGTAATAGGATGAAACATATAATGACCATTACAGTCTCTTTCAGGGTCATGTTGGATTCAAATTAGATTAAAAAGTATCGTCATCATACAGCACAAGTACAGTACAACGAAAATAAGACATGAAAATTTGACATCCAACCAGAGTGCAAATGTAACAGTAAAGTACAATGTACAGGTGATTTAAACTGGGTATAAAATGTATAAATGAGTACTACTGAGTAATAGTGCTAATCAGATGTATGTACAGAGATGTAGTATTAATATGTACAGTGATACAGGTATAAAGACACTACGGTAGTACGTCATACTGGCCAGCAAGAGTCGGTAAGGGATATGTATAGATATAGTATCTACAGATATGTAGGTTGATTTCACTGTGACTCTCTGTCCGTGTTCCCAGTTGGCGCTCAGAGCCGCTCCGTCTTACGAGAGCTTCAGCGCCGCCCTGGTGTCCACAGAGGGCGAACAGCTGAAGGAGGGCTTCGCCATCGGCGTGCACAGAGACCTGGGGGTCTACCTGCCTGCCATGGAGAGGCAGCTGGCCATCCTGGACGCCCTGTACGAGGAGTACAACCTGGAGTCTGACGAGGTGGTGTGAAACCGGACAGAGCGTGCTCAGAACGTTGGACCCCAGCTTCGGGAAAGAGGGAGCGGGGCTGGAGGCAATGATGGATGCTAAACGGCAAAGCATCCTGGGTATAAAGTAGAGCGAACATCCGCATTGAAGATGTTTCTAGTGCTTCTCATACTGTACTGGCAGTAGAGGATGTAGGTTTGAAGGGTCATTTGAGGTGGAAGGCTTGTTTTCAGTAGCCATCTGGGAGGGGAGGGGAGGGGGGATATAAAACATTAACATTATGCAGATGTTACGATTAGATGAACTATGGTTTCTGGGTCTTTGATTCAAAGACGTTCACTGCTAAGGGATTTGTGGCCAGATGATGCAGGCTTCCCAGCCGTAATGATTCATTGTCACACATTAGTCTTCTGTGCACATTCTGTCACGGTATTATTGTGGCTTTTTATGTGCTCTATGTATTCTATGGTACATAAACACGATGTTCATCTCTGCAAACCCGTCACAAAAAGACGTTATCTGTTTCCCCCCTTTCGGCTGATACGAATGCAAATAATTTAATGGGAGATTGCTCTGATTTACCATGACTCATAGTACAGGGTGATATACTGTACACACAAGCTTGTTGTCAACGAGGAGCATCCTATTTTGGCCAAAACCGTCAGAAGAAGTTAAATTCCCCCAGTACCTGCCTTGAGTATGTGATGGAATTCATGGGCTAACTTTTACATGTATTTTTGCACTGAATGTTGAAATTGTCCATTCGGATTTGCCATCAGTACTAAATTTTTTTTTTATTTTTTATTTTTTTTATCTTAAATGTGTGGCATTATTGTTTTAAAGCATTGATATGTGAATTAATCGTTGCTCCAGATGAGATTCACCATGGGACCAAAAGGAATTGTCTGGCTCTGCAACATACACAACATACATTGCAACATAACGCAGCTCTGTCCAGAGCAGCAGTCAACCATCAACCAGATGGCAGTATATTTATTTTGGACATTTCTCTGCACAACCGTTATGTTATCGTTCACACTCTTGTCTCTCTCTTGTCCCATCTGAAAACATGTTTACTGAGTAACATTTATTTATTAACTTCTTAAGTTAAAATAGGTAGTTCACGTTAACACCATCTGAATAATTTACGTCAAGCTTTTACTGTATGTGAAATGTATGGACATCTGCGTCCAGAGCATGGTTATTGATTGCATGGTTTCACGTGTAACTATGATATAGGTGCCAATGGAAATTGAATATAGGAACCAAGGCCTTGAATTAACGCATTAACAATCACGATAATGCTCTGATGTTCTATGAGTGTAGGTCATGTTGTGTGGAGGTGGAATTATTGTCACAAACATCTGGTATTATGACGTACAGCGTCGTAGAACCTCGGCTTTAGTCTGATTCTCATATTCGTGCTCTGTCCTACGTTACACTTGAGCGTTATTACCAGCCTATACAACTAATTTGCTATGATGTCAATTCAATATATAATACAGAACGGATCGTCGGTCGAATCTTTTGAGACCGATCCGGGCCGTTTTTACATAGATTCACTGAGCAGTTCGATCAAAGCAGGAGGATCCTGCATAGGCCTTTTTTCACAACACGCTGTAGTGTTTTAAACAGTATTTCTTGCCCCCCGTACTCTCTTGAGTTTACAGATCAGAGTACAGTAGACACCTGGACAATAACAAATTATTCACAGGGGGTTAACATCAAAGATGTTCAGTGGGCTAATTTTCTTTTGTGCGTATTATTCCTACTGTTAATCCTGACGTTATGCTATTGTATCTTAATATTTCAAATAGATTTTTTTTTCTATGAATGTACATAAGATACCATTGGATTTTTACGTAATAAACCTACTGAAATTGTCTCGCTGTGTAAGCATGATCCTTTTGTTTTAATCGGATGTTTAAGGTGGGTTACGAGTTATGACCTGACCGGACTGTACACGGACTGTGACTTTAACACATGGTTCTGTCCATTTGCCCAGCTGTAGTAAGTGATCAGGCAATAAATACCTTTCCGTGACCCGACCTCCACAGGGTTCCTCAGTCAAGGAAACACCATTGTAGTAATTAACAAATGAGCGTCATGCTCTAGATCAGTGTGCTAGTCTGACATTGAGCTCAAATCAAGCCCTTTTACCAAGAGGTGTGTGTGTGTGTGAGTGAGTGACTGAATGAATGTGCAACAACGTGTCCCCTGCCTGCCTGGTCCACACAGCACCCTGCATGCCAGTCATTCCTCCTTATAGGTCAGGGATTTTCACTTGGCCTGGGGCGACAGCTGGGTCCCTGCCCGTTTCCTGCCCCTGAGGCCTCCCTCGTGTCACCCCCTGCACCACAGCCACAACGCTACACCACCCAAACCTGCATGAAGAGAATCCCTCGTCACTGGAAAAGGCTAGGAACATTGCCTTATATCGAAGCACCAAGGTAGCATCTATAGCCGCGTTGCACCGCAGGAACTTTCCCCTGGAACTACTTGTTCAGGAACTGGGTGTGTTTGCGCCACGGGGACCAGGTTCTATACAGCGGTTCCGGGAGATTATTCTACCCCCAAAAGACCCTGCTCTGGGGGTAGGATGTTTCACAAGTCCAGGAACTTTGGTGGATGGTGCTTGCGGCACTGAACATTCTGGATTTAATTTCACCCCCCAGCTAATCTTTTAGCTACATCAATGAATTAATGAATATTTAATGAGACATTTAATGTCCCTTTGACCAATGTCTGCTGCTTTCAACCAAGGAAACTATAAAAGAAGGAAGGGTCATCACAGAATACCAGTGTTCTATGCTCTGCTTGGTGCCAGACTTTAGTGCCAGTTCTATTGGAGCCTATTAGAATTCCAAATATACAACAACCAATATATCCGTTAGATTAGTTGCATTATAAACATTAGCTAGTTAACAATGTGTTACAGGTCCCAAAGCTGTCGGGTACTGCTATAACAACAAATTTTGTTCGATGTCTTGGTCCCCTGAAACACATAGGAATCACAGAAGGAAGACACGAACCATTCATTTCTCTTTCCAGATCTCCTCTGAGGAGAGGGCGGAAACCGCCACCTTAGGGAACCTGGCGCAACATCACCTGAACTAAATGGTTCCGCTCTCCTCTTCCCTAATAACATATGGCTTCTTCTCACAATAAATGTGAAATTAGTTAATTATGTTCTCACTTTGAATCCTTAAATGTTTAGCTTGCAGCTGGCAAAATAAAGTATTCTACAATAATAATAATAAATATAATAATAATAATCGTACAATTGCAACAATTACACAAGATATTCACATATTCTTGAGGGTACTACACACTCCCCGACAAACAAAAGTGACTCCTAACACTTGACTGATTGATTGATTGATTGAAAACTTTATGAACAGATTGCAGAATGGGTACAGTACAGTACAGCTCAATACATACAATTGTTAAGGGGATGCAGACCAGAGAAAGACTTTCGTCTTGTTTACATCAGGGTCCCCCATTTTCAATTCATCATAACATATCATACATGACATACAGATAGACAGTACTGCTACATCTATACATTTATGACATACCAGATTTGCAAATACAGTACTGTTTGTGATACAAAAAGAGTCCAGAAAAAAAAGAGTATATACATTTGGCGTAGAAACTGTACATTGGATTGGGTAGGTGGGGGGGGGGGGACTACATTGGGGGGGGGGGGGGTTGGGTACGCCACGCTGTTTTCCCATCTCTACTCAATGGCGCCAGCGTTATTGACCATTTTCGCGATGTTTGCGGACCCATCGTGTGTTCTGTATTATACAATGGCATGCAAATATCTTGATTCTGATTGGCTGAAACAGTCAAGTTAGCTGTTGTTATTTCATATAACACAGTCCATGTGACCCCAGATCCCTCCCACAACCGAATAACTTTTTCTGAATGAGTCCGCCATAGATAGACAAATGGAAGTATGAATAGCCTTTGAACGAATCCTCCAAAAAAGATAGTCAACTGGAATATGTTTTTTTTTAATCTTTTTTCCCCCTCCTCTTTTTCCGATTTTTCTCCCATCCCACTGTTAGTCGTTATGCCGTATTCCCAACTCCCTTCCTGGTTGTTGCACCCCCCCCCCCTACTGTTGGTCCGAGAGGCCGGAGACTATCACATGCTATCCTCCGACACATGTGCAGCCAGCCGGCAGCCAGCCTGGCAGCTCAGATTCTCACTGGGAGAGTGTAACGTGTGGAAGGTCACACTACCTCCCTCCAGATCCTTCCTTCGCTGAGCAGGCGCCCCGACCGAACTGTAGGAGTATTTTTCTGTTTACAACGCCCAGGACCCACCCATCAGCTTTCCCACCCTCTAATACTGCCAATTGTATTAGTACGGACGACCAGCCAAACTGAAAACAATGTGGAGAGCTGGATTCGAACACGCAAACCCAGCGTCTCCAGCATTGGTGGTGAGTGCCTTGCCCACTGCACCACCTGGCCGCCCAACTGGAATATGTTAGTTCGTTACACATATGTTGGATTATGTAATTGGTTTGTCATGACCCATTGTGAAACAAAATACAAATTGCGGACTTTAAAAAAAAGAAAGAAAATGGCCGTCGATAGGCGGCTGGGTGGCGCAGCGGAGATTGCGCTCGTCACCAATGCAAGAGACTCCGGTCTCGAATCCGGGTGTCAGCATTGCCTCCGGCTTGGGCCAACCTTCATACTGGCTCAATTGGCAGTCAGCGGGTGGAAGTCGATGGGTGGTAATCTGGACGTTGTGGACAGCGACTCCTACAGGTCGGTTGGGGGACGCCTGCACAGCAGAAACAGGAAATGGCGGGGGTAGTGTGAGCCTCCCACACGTTACACCTCGCCAATGAGAGTCCGCGCTGGCAGGTGAAAAGATGTGACAGGCTGCCTCCTCTTGTACCGGAGGGGACACGTGATGCAAGGCTTCTATCCTCCCTACAACCGACCAGTGTGGGGCATATGCGAGCAACGTTCAAGACAGGGGAGGGGAGAATTGGAAACACGAAATTGGGATGGGAGAAAAATTGAAAAAATAAGGAGAAAAAGTGGATAAAAAATGGCCGTTGATTTATTTATTTTTTTGTCAGACTTGGATCTACTATTCAGCATTTCCCAAACTTAGGGTCGGGACCCAAAATGGGTCGTGGACCCGTTTTTATTGGGTCGCCAAAATGCATAACAATCAGGCACGTTGGAAGGGGGGGTGTGGCAGCTTCAGTTACTGCACAAAAGTTGTAACTGAGGGGTACAATTCCCTGACTGTATTGTTAGATATGATATTTAATACCACTACCTCTTGTACTTTAACTTCTGGCCATCCAGTACATGATATAAGTATGATGAACACTTTCCCACCTGATGAAACGAATCCACACAAATGTACAAATCGAATATTTAATATAGCAAAAGGTATATACAACGTTCACTTGTTTACACTTATGATTTGAAATATGCACTTGTATGGCAAATGAGTATTCGTAGGTAAATCAACATTGAATGTCCAATCTCTGGTTACGCAGGGAGTAAGTATACAACCTGGATATTTAGGAAACTATAGCGATGGTACTTAAATGATTATAGCTGGATACACTAAGGGGGGGGGGGGGGTCCCGCTGGTTGTAAGACAGTAGGAGGGGGGGGTTAGAGAAGCCGCTGGCGGTATCCCATCTGGCCGACGATTTCTTGGGAGAATTCAAAGTCTTGAACACGGTGCCCACAGAACCTCGGTCCGCAGACGAATACAGCTGGACCCTCTGGTGGACGGTAGCTGCCGGTCCACAACGGAGAGACGTGAGGCGACCTCACTGGTGTAGAGCGCCGTCTCACCTGGAGTCCTCTCCGGGGGGTAGTTCCAACACTCCGCAGTGTTGGCCGTTATCCATGGAATAATCAAAGCACCCAAAGCATAATCCAAGCCGTGGAAGGCTCGCCGTCGTCCGGGTAGAGTAATCCAATATACAGGTCCAGTCGCCCTGGCCCGGAGCTCCTCGGATGCAAGCACCACTAGGGGTCTGCCCAGCCTGGTTAAGCGTCCAGATAACGTCAGGAACGATGGGGGTACTGATAACTTTACAACTCTAACCGAACGATGCACCATACATAAATAGACTATTATTAGCTTAATAGAATACGTCCAACTCGACGGTATAGTGCCAAACTATGACTATTCAACTATTAATCTACACGATATCTCAATGCCTATTCTGAGGCCAAGTAGGCCTTACTACACCACACGTGCGTCGTGGGTGAGGCTTCGCGTCTGTCACTCTGTTGGAGGGTAAAGAACTGGACTAAAAGAAGGTTCTACTTTACTTGCGCCATATATATATGCGCTATGAACAAATAGTACCATTCGTATTTCGCCCGACGTATTCCTACGCGGAACCGGGGCTTGCCACGACATGTTGGGCGGCACGATTGAACTTGAACCTAGGGGTATGGCAACCTGGCGCCAGGTTCTCGTCCAATGGTAGAATGAAACTATTATGGGCTGTTTAGTAGACTAAAGGGATATTCAGTGCATATTGTACAAGGAATATACAGGGGATATCAAATGATATACAAACACTATTTAAATATATATATATAAATACATATATTCGGTTTAATCTGATCCTTCACAACAGCCGCCCCCTAATTAGTCCCACCTAATTAGCTAAGCAGAGACAGATTAACCGCACTGTCTACCACTCAAGGTCCGCTGTAAGGGTCAGTCAACTCACAAAGTCATGGGGTCATGGTCATCATCGATAGTATCTGGGAGTCGGGGCAGTTCTATGAGCCTCGCCACGGGTCGTGTATAAGTGCGCCCTTGGACGAGTACTTCAGCTGCTCGGACCTTGCCATCGGCACCGGTGATCACTTTGCTTACGCGGCCAGCCGGCCACATAGCTCTGGGTAGTGATTGGTCAATAATCATGACGACTGTTCCTTCTGTCAAATTGTCTCTCTCTTTTACCCACTTCTGGCGGGTCTGTAGAGACGGTAAGTAGTGGAGTAGGAAGCTGCTCCAAAACTTGTCAGCTAGTACTTGACTGTACCTCCACATTCTTCGGCCGTTCGCTTCTTCAGGCCTGTACATTGTCTGGGGTAGCGCGGGGTCCAGCCGCCCCATTAGGAGTGTGTTGGGGGTGACTGGGTCGACATCTGCTACATCACTGGAGACGTAACCGAGGGGCTTTGAGTTCAATACTCCCTCGATCTCCGTGAGGACTGTCATTAGGACTTCCTCCGCCACAGTCTGGGCCCCAAGCACGGCGTACAGGGCTGTCTTTATAGAACGTACTTCTCGTTCCCAGGTTCCACCGAAGTGGGGTGCGTTCGGGGGATTAAACTGGAAGTCAATCTGGGATGGAGCGAGGTGGGTCTTAAGTTCTGGGCCCATAGCTTGGAAGCTCTCTCTCAGCTCTCTTTCTCCACCTTTGAAGTTGGTCCCGTGATCAGACAACAATGTAGACGGTTTTCCCTTCCGTGATGTGAATCTTCGGAAGGCCATAAGGAATGAGTCTGTGCTCATGGTCGGAAGGAGCTCGATATGTATCGCTCTGGTGGTCATGCATTTGAATACAATACCCCACCGCTTCTCGGTGCCTCTTCCTCTCTTTATATACAACGGGCCAAAGCAGTCCATGCCTGTGGAGTGGAATGGCTTGTCGCCGATTCGGAGGCGACAGGGGGGTAAGTCAGCCATCCGTGGTATGCTGGGCTGCGCGCGCCACTTACGGCAGTCTAGACAGGTTCGCTGGAAGCGCCGTACTGCTTCTCTGCCTTGCAGTATCCAATAACGACGTCTGATCTCCGCGAAGACTCGCTCTGCTCCTGCGTGGTGTACCTCCTCGTCGTATTTCTTTATGATCAGCTCTGTGACCTTGTGTCGGCTGTTCAAGACGATCGGGTACTTAATATCATCCGGTAGATCGGGGGCTCTCCGCAGGCGACCACCCACTCTGATGAGATTATGGGCGTCACTCTCTGGTGCCAGGTGGAGCAGTCTGCTGTCTGATGGGACGGGGTTTCCTCCCTGTAGACAGTCTAGCTCATCGGGGAACGAGTCTCTCTGGGCTCGTTGTAGTAGAAGAAGTTCTGCTTCTTCGTAGTCAGCTGCTGACATGTCAGTGGTGGACTGAATCTCTGGGTGGTGCCGCAGGAATGTTCTTTGCTGCGCACTCGCTAGGGTAATGCAGTCATCTATGTTGGGGTCTGTGGAGGCGACTGTGCTCAGTCCACAGAACATAGGTTTCTTGTTCTCAGCCTCCTCGTTACTTGCTTCCCGTGGGGTGGGCGTAGGCCACTCTCCTTCCGGGAGCTTGAGGAATTCTGGTCCGTCACTGTAGATGTTGCGACGGGTTAGGTCATCCAGAGACATTCCCCGGGTGATGACGTCAGCTGGGTTGTGTTTGGTGTCCACATACCGCCAGCTTGCTGCTTCTGTTAGCTCTTGAATCTCGGTGACTCTGACTCCCACGAAGACTTTGTATCTGCATGAATCAGACTTGATCCATGTGAGTACTGTCGTGGAATCTGACCACAAGATTGTTCTGTGTACCGGAATGGTGAGTTCACGTTGGATTAACGTGGCTAGATGCGCTCCTGCTAGGGCTGCGCAGAGCTCTAGACGTGGGATAGATTGTTGCTTACGTGGGGCTATTCTTGAGCGGGCCAGGATGAAAGAGGTGTGTGTCTTTCCTCCCTTCTCTTGGGCACGCAAGTAGGCCACCGATCCATAGGCTACTATGGAGGCGTCGCTGAAGACGTGTAGATCAATCTCGCATGTCTCTGGCCTCACTGTGGATGGGAAGTAGCTGCGGCGTATATTGACGCCTGGGAGTGAGCGGAGTTCCGTCTCCCACTCTCTCCATGTTGAGGCAAGGTGTGCGGGTATTGGGTCGTCCCAGCCCTGGTCCTTGTCCCATAGTGCTCGTACAATCATCTTTGCCCTGGTGGTGTAAGGTAGAATACATCCCAACGGGTCATATTGTCTGGCGAGTGTTCTGTACACACTCCGTCTGGTGGTCGGTATCGCCGTCGACCGTCCCTGCTCTGGAGCCAAGGGTTTGTGTCTATAGTGGAGCGAGTCTGTTTTGAAGCGCCAGACTAGTCCTAGTGTCATTTCTTGGGCTTCTCCTGGGATGGTCGCCATCCAGGTCTCGCTGCTGGCAGCCTTGTCCGCGGGGGAGAGGCTGCGCAATACGTGCGGGTCACTGCTGGCCCACTGCCTGAGATCAAAGCCGCCTTTGATCAGGGAGGCGCGTAACTTGATTAGGAGAGCCTCGGCTTCTTCTTGAGTCGAAACGCTTTGTAAACAGTTGTCCACGTAGAAACTGTTCTTCACACTGTGTTGGACCTCTTCATCTGCTGTTGGGTCCTCTGCGACGTGTTTCTGTAGTGCAAATGTAGCACAGCACGGGCTGCATGTGGTTCCGAAGGGGAGTACTTCCCACTGGTAGATGGCTGGGTTCTCATCTCCGATCCTCTCTCTCCATAGGAACCGCAGCAGGGGCTTGTCCTCCTCTACTAGTCTCACCTGCAAGAACATCCCTTTGATATCCCCGCTGATAGCCACCTTGTCCTGGCGGAAGCGCAGTAGCACGCCTAGTAGGGAGGGGCCGAGTGTGGGGCCGGGCAAGAGCTCTTTATTCAGATTTTGGGATCCGATCTGGTAGCTGCAGTTAAACACAATGCGATCCTTGCCGTTGTGATGGACCTTGTGATGCGGCACGTACCATGATTCGGTCGTCTGATCGGCCTCTTTAATGTCAATCTTTGTTACGTGTCCCGCTGTGATTAGCTTCTCAATCTCAGCGCGGTACACACTCTCTTGAGCGGGGTCTTTGGCTAGGCGCCGCTCCGTGTTCAATAGATAGCGCTCTGTGGCGTCTTTCTTTGCGTGAAAGGTGGGCATTCCCTCTCGCCTCAGGAGTGGAGTTGCGTATCTCATCACTCCGCCGACTGTGACTCTCTTTGTCCCCTGCTCGAGTAGGTTGATGGCGTAAATGTCTTCTTTAGAACGAATATCTTTCTTTTCGTTCTTAAAGGGCATTGTCTCTAGTGTCCATAGCCTCTCGACATGCTGCAGGAGAGTGGTGTCTTCTTCTGTCGTTCTGGAGTGGAGGCAGCTAGTGGCTGCTGTTCGGTTGAGAGATTTAGCGAGGGGGCTTTGTAGGGTCCACCCTAGGCGGGTCTCGACTGCTGCAGGACAGCCTCGGGGTCCTGTATGGACCCGGTCAATCGGGACTATGAGTTCTGCATGGTCGGAGCCTATCAGCAGGGTCGGGGTAGCGCCGTCTATGAGCGGGATAGGTAATTGGCGCAGGTGCACATATTTATCCATCAACTTGGCGACAGGGTAGGTGTACTGCGATAGTCCTATTTCTTGGCTGGTGAAAGCATTTGTAATCTTATACCGTCGCTCTGGCTGCCCGTTGGCTGCGATAGTGAAGGAGACATTCTCGCCCTTTATCGTCTTTAAATCTCTTCTTATTGTCCGAATCGTCATTTCGTTCTTGCTCCCCCGCAGTCCCAGCTGGGCCGCAGCGGACGCGAGCAGAAGGGTCTTCTCTGACCCGTCATCAAGGACGGCGTAAGTGTCCATGACTTTATCTTGGTAGCTCAATGTCACACGGACTACCTTTAAGAGCACTTGGGCGCCGCTGCTGCTGGCGGGGTCAATGTACATGACACTTGCCTTGGTGCCGCGCGATGGTGCAGGTGGAGGCTGTCTTCTGTTACTGTCGTGTAGTATATCTAGATGGGCTCCATTGCACCGACTGCACCTTTTCTTTAGGCGGCATTCGGCTGCCATGTGTGGCCGCGCACATCGGTAACAGCGCCTGTTGGACTTTATCCATTGACTCACTTCTTCTGCATTCATCTTTGTGAATAGGTCACATTGTGACAGCCAGTGTTCTTTCTCACAGTAGGGACACGCTATCTTCCACTTCTCTTTTCTCGAGGGGGTGCTGTGACTCTTACTGCTCGGTACTGACTCTGATTGGTGCATGACAGTCACCGATCTTCTTCCATCATTTATTCTCCTGGGTCCCTCTCTGGAGCTTGGCGTGCTCCGCCCGAATGTATCCAGTCGTAAGCTGCTGACTTCTCTCGCCAGGAAGTCAGCTAGATCAAGGAGGGATGGCTCAGGGCCGTTGGGATCCCGGTAATCTCTCTGCCGCCTAAAACGCTCCTGTCTTGCGGGTGGCAGCTTCTCCAAAATCCTCTCGACGTTAGAGTTGGCGTATAGCTCATGCATGCCCTTTTCCCGTTGCGCTCCCAGCATCCCTACCAGGGACTGCACTTTGATTGACAGGTCGTCTAGTGAGCGATTGTCTGTGGCTGGGGGTAGGCGATCAATATGCCTTATCTCTTGGATTACGTAATCCCATATACGTCCATATCTCTGGTCCAGCGCCGCTAGGGCCGCTGTGTATGGTGTCGAAGAGGTGGCATAGGCTAGCGCTATATTGTGCGCTCGCGGTACTTTCAGGTGCTTCAGTAATATTGCATACTTGTGGCGTTCATCAGCGACATCCACCATCATTGTCTCTAAGCACATCCGGAGCTCCGTGTACTGTGCTCGACTCTCATAGGCGAAGTCTGGAAATGACGGCGTGGCAATGTATGACGCCGTGGATGGCTGATACATCGGCGAGCGTTGGGGGAGAGACCTCCTGGGCGAGTCCCCTCTTGCGCCTCGCTGTGGGCTGGTACTGACAGGGTACCATGGCCCGCTGGTCCAGGTGCTATTCCTCGGGGCTGGTCGTGCGTCGTGCTCACCCGCGAATAGAGTCGGGGGTCTGTAGCGCAGCGCCGCGGGGGTATAGCCTGGACTGTACTGGACCTCCTGGTCCGGTGGAGTACTGTGCTGTCGTCGGGCTTGGTTCTCCTCCTCTCCCTCTTCTTCCTCTATCAGATCTTCCAGATCCTGTAATCGTTTATTTAGCTTCTCCGCAGTGTATGCCGCTCCTTCCTTGTAGCTGGGTCTTGCTTGGACCGGTCTGGGAAGGGGGTCTGCGGGGGGTCTAGGCTCGGTCTGTTGGTCAAGTTCAGGGTCGCTTGCTCGTTGAGGAGACGCTGCCCTTGACTGTTGTCTCGACGAGTTCCTTGAACCCCTGGCAGAGGGAGAGGGTGTTGCCTTGCGGATCAGCTGCTCCATTAGCTGCGCTTGTAACTTGTCGCGCTCGACTTCGCGCTTGGTGAGATCTGCTTCTCTTTGGGCACCGGCAGCGGCGCGCTGGGCGTCGGCCCGGTCTCTTGCCATATTCTCTTCTGTCTGAAGGCGTCTCATCTCCAGGCGTGTGCGCTCTTCTTCGCTCCGTTGTTGTGCTTGGAGACGGTCGCGCTCACCCTGAAGTCGATCGCGTTCGGTAGAGGCTGTCAGGCTGACGAGGAACGCCTGTTGTAGCATCCTCTCCGCTTCGCTGGGGGAAGGCGGTTGTGGAGGTGAGCCGCTCCTGCGTGAGCCGCTCCTGGGGGTACTCGTTGGGGAGTCCTGGAGCTCTATT
This sequence comes from Notolepis coatsorum, assembly GCF_963971535.1. Taxonomy (NCBI): domain Eukaryota; kingdom Metazoa; phylum Chordata; class Actinopteri; order Aulopiformes; family Paralepididae; genus Notolepis; species Notolepis coatsorum. Next base: position 75,481,722 of record NC_140183.1, read on the forward strand.
TCCTCTGCGCTCTCCTCCTCTTCTTCCGTGCAGAGTTCTCTCTCTGTAGGGTTGTCTTCCTCCCGGTGCTGGTCGGGGACTACTTCTTGGGTAGTGGCGGGGGGTAAAGGCATGTCCGCTCCCTCCTGGTCCCCACCGTGAGCTTGGTCAGTTACATTAGGACCTACTAGGGCCTCTGTGGTCGGGGAAACCTGGTCGTTAAGGTCAGACATAATTTTACTTTCTACTTTTACCGCGTTTACCGTTTGTCGAAGGCTAGGTAGTTGACTGACAGTGTAATCCTCTAAGTACTGAGGTGGCTGTCGTCTGCGCCGCGGGCGTTCTAGGTTAGGAGGACCGTTTCGTGGAGTGTTCATCATAGGCCATTTCAATATTAATAACACTATATTAATATTACACTAGTTACCATCCGGCTCGAAGGACCAATTGTAACTGAGGGGTACAATTCCCTGACTGTATTGTTAGATATGATATTTAATACCACTACCTCTTGTACTTTAACTTCTGGCCATCCAGTACATGATATAAGTATGATGAACACTTTCCCACCTGATGAAACGAATCCACACAAATGTACAAATCGAATATTTAATATAGCAAAAGGTATATACAACGTTCACTTGTTTACACTTATGATTTGAAATATGCACTTGAGTATTCGTAGGTAAATCAACATTGAATGTCCAATCTCTGGTTACGCAGGGAGTAAGTATACAACCTGGATATTTAGGAAACTATAGCGATGGTACTTAAATGATTATAGCTGGATACACTAAGGGGGGGGGGGGTCCCGCTGGTTGTAAGACAGTAGGAGGGGGGGGTTAGAGAAGCCGCTGGCGGTATCCCATCTGGCCGACGATTTCTTGGGAGAATTCAAAGTCTTGAACACGGTGCCCACAGAACCTCGGTCCGCAGACGAATACAGCTGGACCCTCTGGTGGACGGTAGCTGCCGGTCCACAACGGAGAGACGTGAGGCGACCTCACTGGTGTAGAGCGCCGTCTCACCTGGAGTCCTCTCCGGGGGGTAGTTCCAACACTCCGCAGTGTTGGCCGTTATCCATGGAATAATCAAAGCACCCAAAGCATAATCCAAGCCGTGGAAGGCTCGCCGTCGTCCGGGTAGAGTAATCCAATATACAGGTCCAGTCGCCCTGGCCCGGAGCTCCTCGGATGCAAGCACCACTAGGGGTCTGCCCAGCCTGGTTAAGCGTCCAGATAACGTCAGGAACGATGGGGGTACTGATAACTTTACAACTCTAACCGAACGATGCACCATACATAAATAGACTATTATTAGCTTAATAGAATACGTCCAACTCGACGGTATAGTGCCAAACTATGACTATTCAACTATTAATCTACACGATATCTCAATGCCTATTCTGAGGCCAAGTAGGCCTTACTACACCACACGTGCGTCGTGGGTGAGGCTTCGCGTCTGTCACTCTGTTGGAGGGTAAAGAACTGGACTAAAAGAAGGTTCTACTTTACTTGCGCCATATATATATGCGCTATGAACAAATAGTACCATTCGTATTTCGCCCGACATATTCCTACGCGGAACCGGGGCTTGCCACGACATGTTGGGCGGCACGATTGAACTTGAACCTAGGGGTATGGCAACCTGGCGCCAGGTTCTCGTCCAATGGTAGAATGAAACTATTATGGGCTGTTTAGTAGACTAAAGGGATATTCAGTGCATATTGTACAAGGAATATACAGGGGATATCAAACGATATACAAACACTATTTAAATATATATATATAAATACATATATTCGGTTTAATCTGATCCTTCACAACAAAAGTAAAACGGTATTTTTATATACTGTAACATATATATAATATCATTGATTCTTGAGAGTCGGGACAAAACACTTTTTAATATTATATTTTGAAAATGCACACTATATTGATTAGAGTTGTATATTCATGTAGAGAAAGGTCTGAGCTATTTAACCATGTAAAGGTGGGGGCTCTACATAGAAAAACATTTTAAACAAATTCACATGTTTCCCTTTGAAACTTGATTTGTGTTAACTCCGTCAGACACACAAAAAAGTATATAATTCTAATTATTCCAGTCCAACAAGAATCTAAAGTCCTGAAGTATGTTGTAATAGTGTTTAGTTACTCTGGTATGCAATCAAATATAATATATAAACCTCAGGTGTAATTTCACACTATTCTGAAAACCCAGATTTAGAAATATTTGCATTTTCAAACTTTGTTTTTAATTTTGATATGATAAAAAAAATATCATTAAGTAAATAAGACAAGAGGATGAAGATCTGATGCTCCTTTATTACTTAAACAACATAAACTGAAGAAGAAATTAGTATTTTCCCCAAAATTAGCAAAAACAAACATCCGACGGTGTTGACAAAAATCTGACGGTGTTGACGAGAAACTGACGGAGTTGACAAAATTGTATATGCATCTCTGATAAATTAACACATGCATTTTTTAAACAGATGGAAGTGACAATGATAAGAACTAATAACTCCTTGTCTTATACTGAACATTTTGTTAACTCAATTGTAATAACAACAAACTTTACATACACCGTTTCCAACTATTACAAAATGCACTGTTTCCAACAACAAAAACAGTAATGGAGACCAGGAGCCCTTCTTCTCGTCCCTGTTTTCATCTACCTCTTCTACACCACTTCCTGATCTCCACTTTCTCACCCACTTCTCCTCTTCGTTTCCTTCTGCATTTCCGATTAGTTTCACTATGATGTCTTGAACTGGGCAGAAACGGAACCTTTTCTGTTGGACCATGGGGATGCAGAAATTCCACTTTCACATCTTGTTGATCAGTATCCATATCGATGGTCTTGGCTAGCCACCAGTGGTCATCATATTAGGGCGGGCCATACTTTTGTGCAAACATGAATTTGAAAGAAATCTTAACCTGAGGGGTGTCTAAAATATGTGTTTCTTGTGGGGAATTCAAATATAGGAAATTTTTTTCGGATATGACAACTCTAACCTACATCATTTTGGATTTCAAAATGGCAGATTTGACCATTTTTCACCCCTTCGCAGGGCCGGACTGGGGGAATTATTCAGGCCAGGAAATATAGTGCGAAATATAGCCCAAGTCAGGCCACTTTTTAAGCAGGGGGTCTGGGGGTCCCCCACCACGAAGATTTTTGTTACAAAGACTTAATTCCCTGCATGCTGGTGCAGGACCTTTAAAATGTTTACCCTTTAAATGCCATTGTTTGTGATGGCATCACAAATTATTGTTAAAAAAACACACAAACATTTAAATATTTTCAATATATCAAATGCAAAGTGGATTTTTCTGGGGGGGATTATTACAGGCTAATAATTGTTATAATCATCAAGTCAAGTCAAGAGTTTTATTTGTCACGGCATACAAGTCTACAATGAAATGCGGGTGGTCATGTGTCAATGATTAGCAATGTTTGTTTTTGTAATGTCAGACTTAACAACTCTTATCAGAAAAGTGAGTGTATTTCATTTTTAATCTGACATTACAAGAAAAATAAAAATGGTTATGATCAGGACTGAAGTTGAATAAAAGATTTATGGGGGGGGGGGGAAGTGATGATGATGATGCATGATAACGTTAGCTATGTTACCTAGCTAGCATGTTTATTTTTATCACTGACTAACCTGGTGGTCCCGTGGTGCAAAAAAACATTTGCACAGTTGGATCAGTTACTTACCGTCGTCTGTCCGTGGTCCTGTCAACTGATGTGTCAACGCGGTTTCATTGCTGGGTTAAGTACTTCTATTCTATTCATATAATATGCTTACTTCATATATCTACTCTATTCACATATATGCTTACCACTTGTATCTATTGCTATGTCCGCCCACTACAATCACACGAGCTGTCTAACGCCTGTCCCGTCTCCCTGTCCCCCTGTGAGTTGCTGTCCTGGAGTGCTGACCGGAGTGTCGGACGTCCCATGATGAAGGCCGGGAGGATGCGACCCTCTCTGCGTGCCCTCCTGTCTCCGGAGGTCTCGTAGTGGTGACCGGAGTGCTGGACGTCCCGTGATGATGTCGGGGAGGTCGCGACCCTCTCTGCGCCGCCCCCTATCTCCCTGTCTCCGGCTGTCCCTGAGCAATGACCGGAGTGTTGAATGTCCCGTGATTAAGACGGGGAGGACGCGACCCTCTTTGCGCCGCCCTTGTGCCTCAAATAGATTCGCTATCAGCTCTATCTTCAATCTTTCAAAATGTTCAGTTGCTATCGCTATCAGCTCTACCTTTAATCTTTCAAAATGTTCAGTTGCTATTGCATGCACTCATCTGTGTTTCACTACACACTTGAGTGCATGCTTACCAACTGTTAGTCTGCAACACTACTATCACCGACATCTAAGAAGGGAGATCCCCCCTTGAATGGCCCTTCTAAGGTTTCTCTCCTCCACACTGCCTGTGGAGCATTTTTCCCTATTGTTAGGTTTTAGTGAGTTTTTCCTTACCTTCGCGTGGGGTATGTCTGGGAGTGCTTGCATTCTTTCATTTATTTGCATTTATTTTAAATTTGTTGGACCTTATGGTGTTCTTGTTCTGTTCTTGACTTATTGTTATGTTTTCTTCTTGACTTGTTTAAGAAGACATGTACGGCCCATGGGGACATTAACGTGTGTTGTCGGGCCTTATAAATTGATTTGATTTGATTTGCCACATTTAGCGGCATCTCCTGCAAGGGCCTTTATTTTTATTTCTCTCTCCCTCTCTGCTCCATGCTTCCTCTTTTTTTCGCTGTTGAAGTGTTGAAACGTTTAATTTCCAGTAATTTCCATCTGACTGTTCTGTGAAATACAAGCAGTCAGCAGTATGTATTTTTCTCTCCCTCCCTCTCTGCTCCACCTTCCTCTTTTTTCCACTGTTGAAACATTTCATTTCCAGTAATTTACATCTGACTGTTCTGTGAAATACAAGCAGTAAGCAGAATGTATTTTTCTCTCTTTCCCTCTCTGCTCGATCCTTCCTCTTTTTTCACTGTCCATTTTCAAGCGCAGGTTATGCTTGACATTTTTTGTCTTTCGCTATCTCTCCCTGTCATTTTGCAGAAGTGCCATCTGCCATTCCATTCGCCATCTCCACTGTCAATCAGTTGTATGGCCTGGTCCCGCCTCCACCAATCACATGCCGCTCCCTTTGTGTGTGTGTGACTGACAGACAGACAGAGCTCCCGATGGCCAGTCCGGGCCTTCGCCATACATGGATGCCAACATGAATCTGAAGGAAATCCTAACATGCAAAGTGTCTAATGGTGTGTTTCTTAATGGGGAATTTAAATATGAGTACATTTTTGGGATAGGATAACTTTGTATAAATAATTTTGTATTGCAAAATTTCCAAATGTACCCATCCCCTTTCGAAGATTTTTAAAGATATGGGAAATCATTTATAATGACAAAGCCATCATTAGCACTATCCATCGTCACACATGCAGAGTTCAGGAAGAAATCCTGGACATGGACAGTCTGTGTTATACCCTGTATGAATGTTGGCTTTTTCTGAGGATGCTCCCTTTCTCTCATTAACTTTTCTTTTGATCCACTTTTTCTCCCATTTTTCAATTTTTCTCCCATCCCAATTTTCATATCGTCCAATTCAACCCTCCCCTGTCTTCGAACGTTGTTTCTTGCCTCCCACAAGCCGGCTGCAATGTGGACTAAGTCATACATAGCACGAGTCCCCTCCGATACTCGAGGTAACAGCCGTCGCATCTTTTCACCTGCACGGCTCGATCTTTCAGCGTCGAGGGTCTGGGCTTTGGAGGGGCCCCGCCCCCGTCGCTTCTTGATTCTACTGCGCAGGCGCACCAACCGACCTGTAGGAGTCGCTGTCCACAACGCCCGATCCCCACCCATCAGTTTCCCACCCCGTAATACGGCCAATGTGTATTACTGTGGACGACCAGCTAAACTGAAAGCAATGTGGAGAGCGGGGCTCGAACAGGAGGCATCCTGTTCGAGCCCAGTCTCCAGCATTCGTTGCGAGCGCCTTGCCCACTGCGCCACGTAGCCGCACCCTTTCTCTCATTAACTTATAGGTTAACCCAGTGTTTCTCAAAGTGTGGGGCGCGCCCCCCAGGGGGGGCGCAGAGGCATGACAGGGGGGGCCTTGAGATTAAAAAAATAAATAAAAAATTATTACAGATAATTATCACTAAAGTGCTATCTGTTGCAGCTGCACTGTTCTCCATGAAAATACCATATTTGGATAAGTTTGACCATTTCTCAAAATCTGAAAATCATTATTTAATAAAACACAAAAAAGGATCACCAAGTTACTCTGGATAAAAAAAATTTTTTTACAGACAATATTGAGACAAAGCTTCCTGACATATCTCCATCCAAACTCTCGGAAGAACTCATTGAAATCTCATCTGATACCACCTGGAGAGCTAGTTTCAGAGTGTGGTGCTGAGTACCAAGTATCTCATGATGCAGCAGTTAAGGTGTTGATACCATTCAGCACCACATATCTGTGGTAAGCTGGCTTTTCATCCATGACAGCTCTGAAAACAAAATATAGGGCCTAGTTGAGCCTTGAGGATGACATGCGTGTTGCCTTGTCAAAGACTGACAGCAATAAAGACGGTTTGCTTATTTCCTATGTTCGCTTTGTAAATTCCCAGTCACTGAGTGAAGATCTGCTGTTTTGCAAATATGTCAAAAACAGAGCGACAGCTGATGAGCTCTTCAAAATGATTGACAGTTACCTGACAGAACATGGACTGAAATGGGAGAACTGTGTGGGCTTTTGCTCTGACGGTGCGCAGGCCATGGCAGGGAAAAGGAGGGGGCTACAGGCGCTCATCAAGGGGGTCTCGCCAAACGTGCAATGGATGCACTGTAAATTCACAGAGAGGCGCTAGCGTCAAGACAGCTTAGCCCTGAGCTGAATGAGGTTTTGACAGAAGTTATAAACGTGGTAAATTTCATCAAAACCCGACCCCTGAAAGCGCGCCTGTTCTCTGTGCTGTGTGAGGAGATGGGAGCTGACCATTCTGCAGTGCTGTTTCACAGCGAGACAAGGTGGCTCTCGCGAGGGAAGGTGTTGTCAATTTGAAAGGTCACGATATTGGTGTTATTTCAATAAATTTAAACATGGCCCATTTCATGACTATTTTGTTGGGGCGAGGGGGGGGGGGGGGGGGGGGGGGCAAAATATTTTGGTCTGCCAAAGGGGGGCATGAAGAAAAAGTTTGAGAAGCACTGGGTTAACCCAAACTCTTTCATTTGTTGAAGAAGACGATACTTTTTAAGAATCGTGCCCGATGACACACTCAGTGCTGGTTTTTGGCGCCGTGGCAATACAATATACAGTGCAATACAGTACAATGTGATGAGGTACAACTTAGCTTAGCTTGTGGTGCCACCTTGTGGTGGTGAGGTGCAATGAGGTAGAATATACAGATATACCGGTACCAATAAATATAAAGTGTAAAGTGGGTCAAGTGGGTGCTACAGTGAGTTGTTTATTAAAGTGAGTGTGTACGTGTGGATGTGTGTGCTGTGAGTGTATTTGATGGTTTGTTACATAGTGTAATTTTCATTGATTGTCATTGAGCATCCTGATGGCCTGGGAATAGAAGCTCCTTCTGAGTCTCCCTGTGCTTGCCATGAGACTCCGGTATCGCTTGCCTGACCGCAGCAGTTCAAAGAGGCAGTTGTTTGGGTGGCTGGAGTCTTTGATTATTCTCTTAGCCTTACCCATGCAACGCTTGTTGTAAATGTCTTGGAGAGGGGGAAGCCCACCTCCAATTGTGCGTTCGGCTGAGCGGGCCACTCTTTGTAGTCTGCTGCGGTCTTGTGCGGTGCTATTCCCAAACCAGGAGGTGATATAGTCCATGCAGCTTTTCTCGTCACTCGGACTCAACTTGTTTATGTCTTCCTTGTTGACTGCAATGTCCTGTACAACCTGGTAGATGTTGGCGACTGATAGTCTGAACAAGTTCTTGATGCCCCACACCAGTTATTTTCGGGCTGTAGACATGGTGTGTGTGGGTGTTTTCGATGGTGGTGCAATGTGGCTTTATGGTTGTGCGGTAATCCAATGAACCAGCAGCGTAGCTTCTTGGTGACTGGCGTGCGTTGACCCCCTGGTTCAGCGGTGCAGCTCTAGCGAAGTGAAGCTCCTTCTTGGCCTCACTCGATGGACACCCTACCAACTGACACCTGGCTGCAGGCAGCTATGTATCATCACCTCTGTCTCGTGGCCCTGGTACATCGGTGTCGTGGTTCTGGTATCACTGGACCTGTTCCTCTGATGATGGTGAAGAGGACAGAATCCGGACGAGCCCCCAAAGTTTGTTACGGGTCCCAAAGCTGTTGGGTACCGCTATAACAAGACATTTTGTTCGGAATTGCATCACAGAAGGAAGACACAAACCGTTAATTTCTCTTTCCAGATCTCCTCTGAGGAGAGGGGGCGGAAACCGCCACCTTAGGGAACCTGGCGCAATATCACCTGAACTAAATGGTTCCGCTCTCCTCTTCCCTAATAACATATGGCTTCTTCTCACAATAAATGTGAAATTAGTTAATTATGTTCTCACTTTGAATCCTTACATGTTTAGCTTGCAGCTGGCAAAATAAAGTATTCTACAATGCTTATAATAATAATCATATATAAACAATTGCAACAATTACACAAAATATTCACATATTGTTGAGGGTACTACAAATGCAACAAATTGCACATGATTCTGACATCCGAGGTAATAACCTGTTTAAATTACCGTCCCATTCAATGTCAATGTCGGGCGGAACTGAAAATGTCCACGCTAAATCTAGTGATGCACAAAAGCGATTACAATTACAATTGTATAAACTAAGCAGGTGAAATGTTTGCCTTCTGGGAGCGATTGGATCTAGACACTACCAAGCACCGACCTCTAGGGGTCCGTGCAAGAGGTCAAAGGGCGCCTCGCTTCCTGCATGTCAAATAGTGACTTTGGTTTATCCAAAATGTGAGGACCTCAAAACTGTAGTTTTCTTTTGTATACTTGGGTGATCAAATTGTAGAGAGAAAGATAACACAACTTGGGGCGAAAAAGTTAATTGTGGACATTCTTGCGTTTAATCCCCTTTCATTACTACCTCAATAGAATCAAGTTCCGACCGCTGCATCTCCAGTGGCGTCTCGTACGGCACGGAGACATCTTTGCAACAAATCCGATTGGCCCGGTCGAGGGGAATGCATGTGATGGGGATAAATACGCCTAGGTAAGCTTTTACTTGGGGGCATCTCGGCGGGCAAATTGTCCTGATGCGATTTGGGAACGAAATATGGCACGGTAATGGAGTTAGAGGACAGAGCCCGGCCTTAAAACATTTCTCATGTGCCCCCTGGCTACCTGCCACTTCTCCGACCCGCAGCACTCTGCCTCGATCTCGAGTACAGAGGGTGCGGTATCGAGACGGAATTGGAATCCGCGAAGCCGTTGCCGGGTCACTGTATATAATACCGGCATCGAACGAGAGCCCACCACGAAGTCATGTCGCCACTTAAGGCTAACAAAGCACTTTGCGGGGGAGCTGCTGACAACATCTTTACTTGATGCATTGTCTTTCGGGAGTCGGAACCCTGAAGGAAACGTCAATAGCGTCTTTATCACCGTCAGTCCGCCGTCCACTGCAGCACCACATCACTGTCACTTTCTGCCCACACACAGAAATTAAACCTGAGCTGCTGACAAAACCGCAGCTGGCAGGAGAAGAGCTTCTGGAAATGCGCATGAAAATACATACTGGATAACTTGGGGCATGGTTTTTACATTTTCAAAGTTTATTTTCAACTCTCCTTTATTTCATCCACAACCACTTGTATAAAGACATTTCTGAATAATGACATAAAATGAGCTTTCACTATCCCACAGACGGGGCATACTATATACACCATAAAGCATTATGTTACCACATGCGTGTTATGTTCCAACGTTGCTGTGCATACAGTACACAGAAAAAGGATATAGCACAGTAGCAAAGGCCACAGACGGAACATTCAATACATTTGGCAAAACATTGTTCCGTGTTTTGCCTTTGCGTGTAGGCCTACTGCGTGACACAATTAACAAGATACTGACTGTCAGACAAATGGCGACTGTAACACGCTTTACTATGTAGTACGACACTTAAGCTACACTCTGAGGAGAAGCGAGCGTGATATATTTCTTAAGACACCTGCCATGTTGACGAATGCAACAACGAGTGCTGGACGTACAGACGATATATCCTAAAACCACGCTTGGAAAAGGTCGATAGCATTTCAAACTCATGATGGATGGTATCACAAACATGCAAATACAATAATGTAACAGTCTTTCATTTTCAATGGCTTTTTTTTTTGTTGTCTTTTTTCTTTTTCGTCTTTGTACAACCACCAATACACGAGAAACACACCTTATGACTTCGCACCTAAATGTATGTGTGCGAGAGGAAAGGTGTCCCTTGGCACTGTGACTTTAAACAGTAGCTTATGGAAAATATCAGCTTATATATCAGTATATTCCTTGACACCCGTTGGCGCTCAAGACACAGCAGACTACATCTACACTGTTAAGTTCACCGTTGAGAGTATTCCTGTTGAGAGGTATTACAGTAAGTACAGTAATGACCATAACAAAGACTACATACTTTACTATCGGAATTCAATTCCTTCCCCCCATAGCAGCTATAAACAATCCCAGCCTTGCACTGTGCAATGTGTTGGAGGACATCCTATAACAGTTCCTAGCCGTCAGATACAGTATACATAGTTCATTTCTCGTCGAAGCACAGGGAAGGTCTTTCCTCTTATACCCACAGAACCGATAGACATTCATCAGTGTGTTAGAGCTCTTGAGTTAATTAAGTTCTCCGGTCTACACACAGTCTCTGTGTTCTCCGGTCTACACACAGTCTCTGTGTTGTTCGGTCCACACACAGTCTCTGCCATTAGTGAAGTGGAGGAGATGTGGCCGATGAGAGCTACATTACCTGCTGGTTCCTGAGTAGTTCTCCTTGGACGTGTCAATCTGAAACTATAACGTTGACTTAGTCCAGACTCTGAATGCCCCTGTCATGTACAGTACCATCACAAGCGACGAGAGCCAGGCCAGGCCCCTTTGAAGCATCCCCAGGAGCGAGAGACTCATCAAGAGGTGGGACCTCCCAGGGTGTCTACATCACTGATACTGTCTAACGTCCGTCCACATCTTTTGGCTTAAATCGGTTAAAAAAAAAAGGATCGAAGAGGCTCCACTTCTACCTCTTATCACCAATCCCTACTATTCCATTTATCAGTATGTCAAAATATGCCCATTTTACCTTGTACTTACAAATGAAGCATTTGTCATATAAACAGTCTGTTGTCATGGCAATAATAGGTATAGTGACATGCTTTTTTGGTAGCAACAACTGTTGCCATGGTCATACTAACCTAGTCTCGGTCTCATGCAAATGCTGTGCAACTTCATTCACATTACAGTTGAATCCACAGCGCACTAGTTCTGGATGATCACGCTGCTTCTCTTTTTTATATAAATCTTTTATAACAGTGCTATGTCAAGGTTAAGATGGCTCCTGCCCCGCCCACACATCTCTGGGAGATCTCCTATTGGCTCTTAATTAACTCTCTGGCTGTCTGTCATAACAATCGACCAGTCCAGAGACTATAAACGTCTGGTCCTATTTATCAGGTACGGTGAGGGAGGAGAGAGTCTTTTTTTAGTCCTGCTTGTTATGTTAAGACAGAGTGCAGTTGTCCTGTGCATATTCTTCCTGTGAATGGGTTAGATCTCCGCCGACGGGACTCTTCACCCCGCTCGGGAGTTCCACGTGGCTTCTCGGCAGTGACACAGAGCGGCTATGAGTACCTTTTATTCTTTTGTCATCACGGATCGATTCGCTGCCACTTCCTTCCGAGTCTCTTGTTTGCAGCGATGTTCTTTTTTTCTTTTTCTGTGTTTTTTTTTTTGGCGTAACAATAATCCAGTTCAGTGCCAAGCAAACAAGACATTAGAGGAGTCCACTGCACTAGTCCGTATATGTGAAATACTTGCAGTTTGTAGAGTCGATGACACAGTACGCTGTGCACCTGAGACGCCCGTAAGACCTGCAGACAAGGAAGTACAACCCTTGTGTCAGCCAAACTCCTCTCACCAAACACAAGGCTGTCCTTTATCACAGACAACTGGACGCTTCTTCAGACGAAGAACCCTATAAGTCCATTTTGAACATCCATGACATGAATACGGATCAGCTAGCCTAGCTTAAAACTCCGGGAGAGGTGTTTTTGGCTAGCTGATCCGTATCCGCTTGCATTAATTTGTGCTAAGTTAAGCTAGCTTGCAGCCTGATAGCTTTCTACTGAACGCACAGAGAGGAAATTGGTATCTTCTTGTATGACTCTGGAGAAGACGGTAAGCACATTTCCCATAATGTTGGCGTGTTCCTTTAACAATTTCAACATCACTCCAACTTACAATCTCTGGATAATGACATGTGAAAACATCACATATCTCAAAGCCTAAAACTGACATACAGTTCGTCTTCTGAAGCGTTCAATTATGATCCAACATTTTGAACTTGGCACAAGAACAGATAAACTGTATTTATCAGACTGGTAATACGTCATACGCACTGAATTCTGATCGCTATGCCTCTATTTTGGTAGCCTCTTTTGGGGGTAAACAACTCTGGGAATAAACAGGGATTGAATGGTCTTTGTTCATAAACTACAACTTTAGGATAAAACACATGAATATAAATGATGCTGAAGACCATCGTTGCCCAGAAATAATCATTACCTATCATTCGTTTTAGGTCACTTGGAGATTCATAAGAGTAATATTAAATCTCCAGGAAAATGAAGAAATATCATGCAGCTGACTGGTAGGATAAAGTGGCACGCCTGAAAACGGATCAAACGTAACTTTTCACAATAGCATGAACGCTCAATGGTGGCCAGCATTGGAAAGTAATTGCTTGACTTATCATGATGCAATAACAATGCAATAACAAAATAAAATGTTCAAACAACAGGGTATCTGCAGGTTTCAACAAGCAAAATGTAAGACTTTTTAAGACCTTTTTAATACCACTTAGAGCTAAGTTTTATACCAATTTCACAACCATACTAGCAAAAAACCAAACCCATAGCGACACTGAATTGGGGGCGGCACTAGAAATGTAGAAAATCTTGCGAATTCCATACAAGCTCTCACCAGACACACCAAGCTCCCGGTAGCCCGGCAAAAAACAACAACTTGAATACAAAAATATTTCATGTATTTAATATTATTTCATCTCCCGACAGCCGGGCTGCCTCCAAACATTTTAAACCTGTGTACATTTTATTTAAGTGTTTTTAAATACCTTTTAAGGCCTTAAATTGAGAATTATGAATTTAATACTTTTTAAGACTTTTTAATACCTTAAACTGAGAATTAGGAATTTTATACTTTTTACCCTGCAGATACCCTGAACAATGTAAGCGCTCTGCCCACAGTTCTTATACAGGCCAAATACAATGGCAATCAATAGGAACGGTGTCTGTGTTCCCCCCCGGATGTGCTGGTCTGACGGATACTCACCCTGGAAGATATGAGTTGCAGGTCTGGTAGCCAAAGTCCTTTCCGTCACACTCCTCAGCCCCTTCATAGCGATAGCCGTCTCCGCAGTAAGCATGTTTACACTCTGCCAAGAGAAAGAGGTGGCAGGGGGTAAGGTTCTGCGTCCACAGCCAAACAGACCAGAGGAGCCGCCGCTGGTATGAAAAGGTCAACCCATACAACTCTGTATGATAGCATGTACAATAATGCTGTATATACCTTTGAAAGATATCACTGGTTTTCATATGGTTATAACAACATGTATGTAATGTAAATATCTATATAGATATTAATAACGGGCCCTAGGTGTGTGTGTGTGTGTCTGTGTGTATATCAGACTTTAGAGACAGACAGGGCGCTGTAGCATGGCCTGGGAAGGCCTTACCGTGTATATATATATATATATGTATATCTATCTATATCTGTCTGTACATACCTGCATGTAATCCTTTTTACACATCTGTAGATACTATATCTATATCTGTACGCCACCGTAAATGTCCAAACCCCCCACCCCCACCCCCTCCAAATGTACAGTCTCCTCCCCACCGCATGTATATATTCCCTCCCCGCCGTATGTATATTTCTCTCCCGCCCACCCACCCCCTCCTAATGTACAGTCCCCTCCCCATCATATGTATATACTCTGTCAGGATTTGAATACCGTATATGTCACAAACGTATCAGTACTAAATACCTATGTCCCTATGCCATAAATGTCATATATGTTGAGTATGTCATAAATGTCAATATTAATTGAAAATGGGGGAGCCTGATGTAAACAAGACAAACGTCTTTCTCTGGTCTGCATCCCCTTAACAATTGTGTGTATTGAGCCGTACTGTATTGTACCCATTCTGCAATCTGTTAAATAAAGTTTTCATTCATTCATTCATACAACTCTGTACATACATCTGATTAGCACTATACTCAGTAGTACTAATTTATATATCTTATACCCAGTTTAATCACCTGTACGTTATATATTACTATTGCACTTTACTGTTACATTTGCACTCTGGTTGGATGCCAAACTGGGTCCTACTAATCACCCCAAAGTACCAGAAAATACCCTAAAGTACCAGAAAATACCCTAAAGTACCAGAAAATACCCTAAAGTACCCCAAAATACCCCAAAGTATACCCCAAAATACCCCAAAGTACCCCAAAATACCCCAAAGTACCCTAAAATACCCCAAAGTATACCCCAAAGTATACCCCAAAATACCCCAAAGTACCATAAAATACCCCAAAGTACCCCAAAGTATACCCCAAAGTACCCCAACATATCCCAAAATACCCCAAAGTGCCTGTAAATATACCACAAAGTACCACAAAATACCTAAAATTAAAAACTAAAATGTGCACATTTTGTGTAATAGTGTAATAGTGTGTAATAGTGTAATAGTGTAATAGTGCAATAGTGTGTAATAGTGTGTAATAGTGTAACAGTGTAATAGTGTGTAATAGTGTAATAGTGTAATAGTGTGTAATAGTGTAATAGTGTGCTAGTGTAATAGTGTAAGTGTGTAATAGTGTGTAATAGTGTGTAATAGTGTGCTAGTGTAATAGTGTGCTAGTGTGTAATAGTGTGTAATAGTGTAATAGTGTAATAGTGTGTAATAGTGTGCTAGTGTAATAGTGTAATGGTGTGTAATAGTGTGTAATAGTGTAATAGTGTGTAATAGTGTAATAGTGTGTAATAGTGTAATTTTGTGTAATAGTGTGTAATAGTGTAATAGTGTGTAATAGTGTAATAGTGTGATAGTGTGTAATAGTGTAATAGTGTGTAATAGTGTGATAGTGTGTAATAGTGTAATAGTGTGTAATAGTGTAATAGTGTGTAATAGTGTAATAGTGTAATAGTGTGTAATAGTGTAATAGTGTGATAGTGTGTAATAGTGTAATAGTGTGTAATAGTGTAATAGTGTGTAATAGTGTATTAGTGTGTAATAGTGTAATAGTGTAATAGTGTGTAATAGTGTAATAGTGTGCTAGTGTAATAGTGTAATAGTGTGTAATAGTGTAATAGTGTAATAGTGTGTAATAGTGTGTAATAGTGTGATAGTGTGTAATAGTGTAATAGTGTGTAATAGTGTAATAGTGTTTAATAGTGTAATAGTGTGTAATATTGTAATAGTGTGTAATAGTGTAATAGTGTGTAATAGTGTAATAGTGTGTAATAGTGTGTAATAGTGTAATAGTGTAATAGTGTGCTAGTGTGTAATAGTGTAATAGTATAATAGTGTGTAATAGTGTAATAGTGTAATTGTGTAATAGTGTAATAGTGTGTAATAGTGTAATAGTGTGTAATAGTGTAATAGTGTGTAATAGTGTGCTAGTGTAATAGTGTAGTGTGTAATAGTGTGTAATAGTGTAATAGTGTGTAATAGTGTGTAATAGTGTAATAGTGTAATAGTATAGTGTGTAATAGTGTAATAGTGTAATAGTATAATAGTGTGTAATAGTGTAATAGTGTGCTAGTGTAATAGTGTGTAATAGTGTAATAGTGTGTAATAGTGTGTAATAGTGTAATAGTGTAATAGTATAGTGTGTAATAGTGTAATAGTGTGCTAGTGTAATAGTGTAATAGTGTGTAATAGTGTGTAATAGTGTGTAATAGTGTAATAGTATAGTGTGTAATAGTGTAATAGTGTGCTAGTGTGTAATAGTGTAAGTGTGTAATAGTGTAATTGTGTAATAGTGTAATAGTGTGTAATAGTGTGTAATAGTGTAATAGTGTGTAATAGTGTAATAGTGTGCTAGTGTAATAGTGTGTAATAGTGTAATAGTGTGTAATAGTGTAATAGTGTGTAATAGTGTGTAATAGTGTAATAGTGTGTAATAGTGTAATAGTGTGCTAGTGTAATAGTGTAATAGTGTGCTAGTGTGTAATAGTGTGCTAGTGTAATAGTGTGTAATAGTGTAATAGTGTGTAATAGTGTGTAATAGTGTAATAGTGTGTAATAGTGTAATAGTGTGCTAGTGTGTAATAGTGTGTAATAGTGTAATTGTGTAATAGTGTAATAGTGTGTAAGTGTGTAATAGTGTAATAGTGTGTAATAGTGTGTAATAGTGTGTAATAGTGTAATAGTGTGCTAGTGTAATAGTGTGTAAGTGTGTAATAGTGTAATAGTGTGTAATAGTGTCTATTACACTATTACACACTATTACACTATTACACTATTACACACTATTACACTATTACACTATTACACACTATTACACTATTACACACTATTACACACTATTACACTATTACACTATTACACACTATTACACTATTACACACTATTACACACTATTACACTATTACACTATTACACACTATTACACTATTACACACTATTACACTATTACACTATTACACACTATTACACTATTACACTATTACACACTAGCACACTATTACACTATTACACTAGCACACTATTACACACTATTACACACTATTACACTAGCACACTATTACACACTATTACACTATTACACTATTACACACTAGCACACTATTACACACTATTACACTATTACACTATTACACACTATTACACTATTACACTATTACACACTATTACAGTATTACACTATTACACTATTACACACTATTACACTATTACACATTTTAGTTTTTCATTTTAGGTATTTTGTGGTACTTTGTGGTATATTTCCAGGCACTTTGGGGTATTTTGGGATATGTTGGGGTACTTTGGGGTATTTTGGGGTACTGTGGGGTATTTTGGGGTATACTTTGGGGTACTTTGGGGTATTTTGGGGTACTTTGGGGTATTTTGGGGTATACTTTGGGGTATTTTGGGGTACTTTGGGGTATTTTGGGGTACTTTGGGTATTTTCTGGTATTTTGGGGTATACTTTGGGGTACTTTGGGGTATTTTGGGGGTATTTTATGGTACTTTCGGGTATTTTGGGGTACTTTGGGGTATTTTCTGGTACTTTGGGGTATACTTTGGGGTATTTTATGGTATTTTGGGGTATTTTGAGGTATTATCTGGTATTTTCTGGTACTTTGGGGTATACTTTGGGGTATTTTAGGGTATTTTCTGGTATTTTCTGGTACTTTGGGGTATACTTTGGGGTATTTTGGGGTACTTTGGGGTATTTTGGGGTATTTTGGGGTATTTTGGGGTATACTTTGGAGTATTTTAGGGTACTTTGGGGTATTTTGGGGTACTTTGGGGTATTTTGGGGTATACTTTGGGGTATTTTGGGGTACTTTGGGGTATACTTTGGGGTATTTTGGGGTACTTTGGGGTATTTTCTGGTATTTTGGGGTATACTTTGGGGTATTTTGGGGTACTTTGGGATATTTTGGGGTATACTTTGGGGTATTTTGGGGTATACTTTGGGGTATTTTGGGGTATTTTGGGGTACTTTGGGGTATTTTCTGGTATTTTGGGGTATACTTTGGGGTATTTTGGGGTACTTTGGGATATTTTGGGGTATACTTTGGGGTATACTTTGGGGTATTTTGGGGTACTTTAGGGTATTTTCTGGTACTTTGGGGTGATTAGTAGGACCCTGCTAAACTTATTTTTGTTGTGCTGTACTTGTGCTGCACGATGACAATACATTTGAATCTAATCGAAATAATCTAGAACGTCAAAATCCTGCGACTTACTGACACAGCCGTCGGTGACCACTCTGTTGCCGTCGTCACATTCCTCCCCGCTGGGGATCTGCACAACTCCGTCGCCACAGTACCCCTCCTCGTCTGGCGCGTTCTCCGTGGACTGGAACGGCGTCAGCTGGAATGAAAAGGTCTTTTACAGAGTTTAAGAACTTGGGAAGGAAATCATATGAAAAAGAAAAGATAAAAGAAATTGTGGGAAGTGAAAAGTCACCACTGACGTGAAACGTGTGTGGCGAAGGTTCCAGCGGGATGAAATAACTCGTTAAGAGACGAGACACGCACACGCACACGCATACGCACACACACACACACAGCTTCGCTGAGGTACCTGAATTGGAAGCCAGCCGCTGGCGTCTTTGAAATAGAGGGCTCTCTGGTCTTTGCGGAATGCAAGGGCATTGTCCATGTGGAGACGATTCAGTTCCTCTTCATTGCTAACCACAAATATCTGAGCGAGAGGCAAATCGACGTTGGTTATGTTTGTTGTGTCATGATCTCAACATTTGACAAGTTATATTAAACTAATCTTTAGTCCTTCGACAGATGTGTAAATGTACGGATCACAGGCGGATCACAAAATTCAATCATTTGCTATGACGACATGTGATGAGATACGGCGATTTAATTTGACCCATCAACTTCTTAACAAAGTGTGTTTGTTGCTTACTGCTGGCACTTTGGGGTAGTTGCCTCTGTAGCCGTGGTCATCGCTCAGAGAGTTGCAACCGCACCTTCCGGGCGGCCCTGGCAGACCCTGTTCACCCTTCGTTCCAACCATGTAAAGGCCTAAACAAGCAAACAGACATCAGTAACGGTAAGTACATTTACATTCACATTTACATTTAGTAATTTAGCTGATGCTTTTATCCAAAGCGACTTACAAGTTCTGTACAACAAGTCAGCAGGAAGGGTACAACTCTGGCAGCTAAGGGTCAGTTACAGTACATGGTTTGTCAAACAGTGTTGAACTTGAGTGCTACAGTCTTCAGTGTATAGTAGTGTAGACATATTAGCATAGTAGGTACAGTAGTAATATAGGCAGTAATATAAGGTAGATTCCTAAGTAGCAGAGTGCATATTAATAAAAGACTAAGGGCGGAATCCACAAAGGGTTTGTGCGGCTTTTTCCGACGCAAAGCCGGTGCAAATAGCGCTGAAACACAGTTTGCTATCCACAGAGGATGCGCAACGGGTGAAATGAGGTGGTAACTGCGTTCCATCAGCATTGCGTCCGGTGCAATTAGCGCGTATTTAAATGAGGTAATATGGGCTCCTTTCTCCTTTCTATGCGAATGAGCCTCGTCCAAAGCCGCTCCCAATCCACAAAGCACGGCGCAAATTGCACCGAGCAGTTAACGCGACACAACTACCGTCTTCACAGACATGGTGGTATCTAAGCGCAAAGCCCTAAGCGCTATAAAGGGGCATCATGCCAGCGTCACAGGTGATCATGGCAACAGTAATTGTTGGCAGACGCAGGCATCGTAATGCTGCTATCTTTCTGCATTTTATTGATGTTTTTACTATGTGAAGCACTTTGTGACCCTGGTCTGTGAAAGGTGCTATATAAATAAACTTTACTTACTTACTTACTTACTTACTTACTTACTTACTTACTTACTTACTTACTTACTTACTTACTTAGCTCAGACCCATTCCCAATGATAACATCAGGCTGGATGGATGAAAATGAATGGATATAGCTAATAAAAGAAATAACGACCAAAACCCGACTATACTCGTGATTGGCACTGAACGGTCGGCGAGTTAACCCGACTATACTCGTGACTGGCGTTGAATGAGTTAAGCAAGCTCTATACATTACGAAGTAAACAAAATAAAATACGAAATTAACAGAATATTAATGGTGAAAAATACTGTTATTTCTATGCCTCATTTCGGGTTTATTTTTCCCCTTCCTGATATCTGCCAACAGCGCTGTCAGGTGCAGACTGCTCCGCGAGCCAACTGCGCTGGAGCATATCAGGAGCAAACTGCACACATAATGGGCGTGTCTGCGCTAGTATCTCATCCGCGCAATGTCCTTTGTGGATAGCAGTTAAGGGTGCAATTAGCACCGCACAATCCATTCTTTGTGGATCCCGCCCTAAGTAACTATTGCATTTAAACAAGCAACATCAGACGATGATTACATGCTAAAGCGATGCAGAAAGGCAGCCAGAGGCTCAACCTTCTGTCCCATATAGAAGACTATTGTAGGCTATGAGTTAAAGGTAATGAAAGGCAGCCGACCACACAGAGGCCCCGTGGGTGCAGGGTCAGGGTGACAAGGGCTGATATAAATACCTCCATATCTCATGTATTCTATCCTGAACTCGTCTATCAAGAAGGCAAAGCAATCGGCGTCTTTGCGCAGAAACCTGAACAAGATGGCAGCTGTCCCTTTAATCGCGTGGTGACATAATATAATGTTTGTAGGTGTGGGAGGGAGAGCGTTGTCCTCCCGTGAATCAGATTTAGGTGCATGATGTCATGCCTTGAGCATCCGCTGTCCGCTTCACCTCGGGGGCGGATCGGGTTTCCCCCGGGGCACTGAATGAGCCTACTGGTGTTACCTCTCGCACAGCTCCGACGTGTGTTTCGTTTCGCTGACCATTGACCATCACTACCCCCCCCCCCCGCACCGGTTGCACAGCCTTTTCACACAGACGGATCCGGTGTTCACGAAATGTGCAGAGCCGTGAAACAAAACGGTGACTCCGATGTTGACAAGTCCACACGTGTGTGTTTGCACATCAACCTAGTAGAGACTAGCCACACATAATAATAATAATAATTTAGGACCTGCTCAGAGGTCATCAATCGGCAATGCGATGCATGCATGCAATTCGTATCTGCGATTAACCCATCCCGTCGTCCTTCCCCCCCAAGGGCAGCCGGGAGCAGACAGGCGTCAACGTGAGCCGCGCCAGGGGACCAATCCAAGTGCTCCTGTCCGTCTTCGTCAAGGACGCCACAGCGTTAGCTATCTATTGTTGTGCATGTTTTTTCATTGGGTTTTATCTTATCGGGGGGGGGGGGGGGAACCCTTGCGAGCACGGGGAGAACATGCAAACTCCACACAGAAAGGCCTGGGAGATACCCCACCTGGGTAACTGGCATCATGGAAACCTGGTCCCCAAGCGGGAATCGAACCGGCTGTGAGGCGACAGTGTTAACCACTACACCACCGTAGTGTGCTAAGTGGTACTTATAGGTGCTAAGTAAGTGGTACTTTTTTGTTTGTTAAGTAATAAGTGAGAGAAGCAGAACGGAAGGTACTGGGGAACCCATGTCACTGATCAAACACTCTTTATTAGTAATGGCTGTTGGAATGTAGAATTAGAACCCTCTCAGGGACCCCCTTGAACCCTCTCCAGGACCCCTGGGGACCCCCTAGAACCCTCTCCAGGACCCCTGGGGACCCCCTAGAACCCTCTCCAGGACCCCTGGGGACCCCCTTGAACCCTCTCCAGGACCCCTGGGGACCCCCTAGAACCCTCTCCAGGACCCCTGGGGACCCCCTAGAACCCTCTCCAGGACCCCTGGGGACCCCATAGAACCCTCTCAAGGACCCCTGGGGACCCCATAGAACCCTCTCAAGGACTCCTGGGGGTCCCCGGGGCCCCACTTTGAGAACCACCGTCTTAGAGGATCCATGCACTGTTGAGAAACACTGTAAGGTTCTCACCTGTGGCCGCTTGTCCGGGAGGACCAGGGTGGCCGGGAACTCCTTGTGGGCCTGCTGGCCCCAGAGGGCCGACGAGCCCCGTGTCTCCCTTCATTCCCTGAATCACATGACCAAAACAATGAACAGCATATTGTGGTGGACATCCTGTCTAACACCTCCCCTACCTTTGTGTCTACCACGAATACACATTCATCTCCTATCCCACCTTCCTGTCTCACCCCTCCTCCCTCCTTCACCTTTCTCCAGCCCTCCCTTTTACCCCTGCCCCCCATGTCTCCTCCTCCCATCTCCTTCCGACCTACTACCTGACCACACCTCCTCAATCATGTGTAACGATCGACGTACAATGTTATTCTGGGAGCCACGTCCCGGGTCTCCAGGCCAAGACTTCCGGTCGGTTCTTCTGAAGCCAATCTGTTTGCTTATAAAGCAATGAATGGTCTGGCCCCACCCTACCTCACCGAGATCCTGCACCCCTACTCCCCATCACGGTCTCTGAGGTCTGCTGACCAGTCCCTCCTGGTTGTCCCTAAATCCAGGCTAAAAAACAGGGGGGACCGTGCATTTGCGGTTGCAGCCCCCAAACTGTGGAACGAGTTGCCCCCCCACATTAGGCTGGCCCCAACACTCCCAGTGTTTAAGTCCCATCTTAAAACACATTGTTTTCCCTAGCTTTAAAAAAAAATTTGTCTGCTGCTGTAATTTTGTTTGTAGTTCTGTGTACTTTGTATTGTGTTTATGTGTTCTTCTTTTTACTATATTATGGTTTTTACTGTGAAGCACTTTGGTCAACCATGTTGTTTTTAAATGTGCTATGGATTGGATTGGATTGGAATCTCCTGTTATTAACCTAATACATTTGTAACAACCTACTATTGACCAGCGAATGATTTCCTCCGGCATCCACGACAACAAAAATCTTTACTTCACCTTCCAGAGATCAAAACATCTCGAAGGCATTTCATGTGATATGAAATCAAACAATCAAATCAAAACCGCATGGCACCATACTACACAACATCACATCCACACGTATGTATGGGTGTGTCGTATGTGATGTGTGTTATTGTATATTATGTATTTGAAAATTATGTATGTGTGTATGTATACCTATTATGCTGATTACAGTATATGTGTAGAAATGAATTATTTACCATGTGTACAGTATATGTATGTTAGATCCTAATATGAAAATTATGTGATTTAATGTTCTATGCATTATTCTTACTTATTTAGCTGCTGTCTATTTTATGCTAATTGCTCTTGATCTGCCAATTACATGCTCATTTTTGCCTGTGTCTTTTTTACTGCTGTGAAGCACTTTGAGCTGCAATTATTGTATGAAAGGTGCTATACAAATAAAGTTTATTATTATTATTATCATTATCTCTATGTATAATGTACAGCTATATAATATGTAATCAGATGTTTGTATATATACACATTCCATTCTAAAATGAGATGCCCGGGGCGTGGCTAGGCTGGCAATGGGGTAGCACGCGGTTTGTTCTAGCTCTCGTCGAGTCTCTACTTCATTTTAATTTAATAAGCTTTCTACTTCACAAAACTGGGTGAATTTTACTCAGGGTACATTGTTTAAGCCAGGGGACAGATGGTGGCGAACCTACGTAAATACAAATACGCCGGTCCGGCCTCCAGTAGGCCCGACAAAGCCTCGACTTCCAGTCCCATTTTCAAGCCGCCGCTAACCACATCGCCAAAGATGCCCGGCGTGGACACCGCAGCCTTGAAGGCGGAGATTCTCCTCGCGCTAAAATCGGACTTCGCAGCGATAATAAAATCAGAATTGAAAGGTGCACTTTCCAAAGAGTTCAACCTTATTAGAAACGATCTGAAAGAGATGAAAGCGGAAATGCGAAGTTGTATTGCGGCACTCCACGAGGAGGTGGACAAAATGGGGGCCTCTATTAAGGACATGGAAGACGGTCTTTCGACGTGGTCAGACGAGGTGGTAACGTTACAAACCGCAGTCAAAGACTTAAAGACAGAGGTGGCCGGTCTCAGGGGAAAGTGTGAGGACATGGAAGGAAGAATGAGGAGGTGTAACGTAAGGATACTAGGAGTAGCTGAGACGGAAGGCTCGAGCTCCACAGCGCCGGTCTCAAAACTACTGAAGGACTTGCTACGAATGGATAATGAGGTGCTGGTCGACCGCTCGCACAGAACACTGGGCCGAAGAGGACGGACGGGAAGCCACGTGCCATTGTGGCTAAGCTTCACTACTATCAAGACTGTGTCGAGGTGCTGAGCCGGGCGCGCGCCCAGGCTCCATTACAGGCCAACGGAGTGACTATTGCAATCTTCCTGGACTATGCCACGAGCGTCGCCAAAGCCAGAGCCGCATTCACGGAGGTGAGGAAGTTACTACGAGGCCGAGAGGACACCCGGTATGGTATTTCGCATCACGTAAAAGGGAGAAGACAAAGAGTTCATCGATGCAAGTGAAGCGATGGGCTACATCAGAAAGAACATTGTGCATGCAGCAACGGGAGAGGTCGGGTAGGCTACCTTTGGTACACACAATGCTAGCATTCTTGAGAAAGAGGAAATTAAGGATTCTCGAGATACTGTTTGCTCTGCACACCACTATAAACTTTTTTGATCAGAACGGGGAGATACTCTGATATTTATATGTTATATCTGTACCATACAGATATTGTGAATGATGTGCTATCTTGTCCTCAACGGGTTACTACTTGCTAAAAGGTCACTGTACAACCTGCTAATTAACAATCTAGGGTAATGATCCACCTACCCGGTCTCAAGAATTTACCACTGGTTATTATTAAGCTAGATAACATACTCAACATCCAGCAAATCTCTGATCCTATATCAACAGACCACATAGAAAGAAGAGATGTATTGGTGTGTACGTGCTACTCATAATATGCAGGTGATGTGAACAATGTATCATCTTAATTCCAACAGGACAATATGTGTATAGAGGCTACTGTAATGTCTACTGTGTGATGATCTACGTGTAGCATCACCTGCCTAGCATTGAGAAGGCACCACTGGATACTGTATATCAAGCTAAGTAACTCACCAATCCC
Source organism: Notolepis coatsorum (assembly GCF_963971535.1). NCBI lineage: Eukaryota > Metazoa > Chordata > Actinopteri > Aulopiformes > Paralepididae > Notolepis > Notolepis coatsorum. Next base: position 75,506,742 of record NC_140183.1, read on the forward strand.
CAGCGAATTCCTGACCCTACCCAAGTAGAATTCAAAATGAAAGGCCTATAGAGAGAGAGATGCCAGCCAGAAATTATCCCCACAACGAAGCTAATAACTAATCTCTACCCAGGCGCCCATCTCTCTCTCTAGGAGTCACAAGCTGGTCATGTCCTTTTTCTCTCCTTTTTTTTCTTCTTCTCAGTGCCATGATGTAGCAACTCACACGCACACTCCCTAGCACACACACATTATACATTGACACACGAACACGGAGATGTGATCCTATATCGACAGACCACATAGAAAGGAGAGATCTATCAATGTGTGCATGCTGCTTGTGATATGCAGGTGATGTGAACAGTGTATCACTTTAACTTCAACAGGGCATTATGTATAGAGGCTACTGTAGTGTCTACTGTGTGATGGTCTATGTGTAGCATCGCCTGCCTAGCATTAAGTGGGCGCCACTGGATACCATATATCAAGCTAAGTAACTCACACACCCAGCTTCGAGAGTTTACCACTGGTTATTATTAAGCTATACAATTCACTCAACATCCAGCGGATCTCTGAGCCTACACTAACAGCCACTTATGATGTACAGGTGATATAAACAGTGTATCATTTTGGCTCCAATAGGACAATATGTGTATACACATACAGACATATAAACATGTACACACACGCTCACACCTACGCTGACGCACACGCTCGCACTCCTAATGGATACACTATCTAGACATAACACACACACGTAGGCGCATATTACGCACATGCACTGACACACATAGACACACATACACGTTTACATACTGCACAAACACATGGGCATAGACCCATACACTCACACCTACGCACTCATACTCTTGCACCCCGGGTGTGTCCGATACATCCACGCACACTCACACACACACACCCATTCATAGACACATCGACACACGCACGATCACACACACACACATACACACACCCACACCCCCACGCCTCTTCCAATTTGTTCTAGATCACCCAACCAGGCACCCATCTCTGCGTTTAACGGGGCACGTTGGTTGCCCTTGTTTGGGAGTATGGTGTTCGGCCTTACTCTGGGGCCTGCTTTATGTGATGTTGTTTATGTTAATATATTACTGCTATGCTTACCGTGTAACGTTGCCACCTATATTACCTTACCTGGTTGGGTGTACCTCACTGGACAACTGAAGATTTCATATAGTACCAAGATCTGAGTTAAAACTTTTACCTTTGCTTTTTATTTTTATTTTTATTTAATTTTAATTTTTTAATCTTTTTTTTTTAAATTGTTTTGTTTTACCTAAGGGGCTCAACGAGGGCCTGAGCAGCTGGCTCTATAGAGAACTTCCAACACAAGCACTTTATGTGTGGATTAGTTTCTGAAGGGTATTTTGGGCACCTTGTTTTTTATAGGTGTCAGGGGGGGGGTTACCAGACTTGTACATTCAACATGCTTAATCGATCAGACATCTGTTTTGCTTTTTACCTGCAGTTGTGCTGAGCTCTCTCTAGGTTCCAGATGCATGGCCTCTCTCGTCTACTATGATCAACACAGGTGATGCCGTAGGGTTGGACGGGTGCTCTGTCAATTTCGTGAGTGGGAATGTTAAATCACTCAATCACCCAGTAAAACGTAAGAAGGTACTTACACATCTAAAACAACTCAACGTGGATATAGCATTTCTTCAGGAGACACACTTAAGAACATCGGACCATGCCCGACTAGGGGGGGGGGGGGGGGGGGGGGGTGGGACAGATGTATCACTCCAACTTCCACTCAAGGGCCAGAGGAGCAGCCATATTAATTGATAAAAACACACCATTTACTATGTCAATTGTAGAGGCTGACTCCGCTGGGCGCTATATCATAGTGGTGGGGAAGCTCCATTCATTCCCGGTCATTCTAGCTAATATCTACGCGCCAAACTGGGACAATCCTTTGTTCTTCACCAGCCTTTTTTCTCGCCTACCAGTTATGACCTCGCACCATCTCATCCTAGGCGGCGACATGAATTGCGCACTTTCCCCGGTGCTGGACCGTAGCTCGCCCAGAAGGGCCCCTCTGTCTAAATCAGCCCGCGCAATCCAGCTCTTTCTTAAATCATATGCGGTAGCTGACGTCTGGCGGTTTCATAATCCTACATCCAGAGGATATTCCTTCTTCTCCCCGGTCCACAACACCTTTTCGCGCATAGACAACTTTCTTTTGGATAAAAGGCTCCTCTCCCTCGTAACCAAATGTGACTATGGAGCGATAGTTATTTCGGACAATGGTCCCTTGGTTATGAGAATGAGTATCCCCAATACACAGCTTGGCCACCGCCAGTGGAGACTCAACCCGCTGCTCCTGTCGGAGGAAGCCTTCACAAGCTTCATCACCTCGGAAATCGCACTATTTCTCGACATTAATCAGACCCCTGGAATGTCTTCTTTAACTATATGGGAGTCACTGAAGGCGTACTTAAGGGGGCAGGTGATTTCATATTGCGCCAACCAAAGGAAGATAAACACGGCATGCATTAGACCGCTGACAAGCGAGATTCTGGAGCTAAATAGATTACATAGCCACTCGCCATCAGCTGACACGTTGAAAAAACGTATGGCACTACGAACTGAGTTTGATCTCCTATCAACACGACAGGCTGAATACCTCATCACTAAATCACGACATGGGTACTATGGACACGGGGAAAAGGCCGGACGGATACTTGCCCATCAGTTGCGACAAAGAACCGCCAACCAGACCATCCCCATTATCAATGACGAGCGGGGCTCAAAAGCCACTGACAACCTTGAAATTAATAAATGCTTTCAAACTTTCTACCAATCGTTATACACCTCGGACTCGCAAGTGGGCCCCTCCACGCTGGATGATTTTTATAGGACCCTTCATGTCCCGACAGTCGACCCAGAGATGGCCGCAGATCTGGAGGAGGACCTTACGGTCGCGGAGATTGCATCAGCAATTAGATCTATGCAAAGTGGCAAGTCCCCGGGGCCAGACGGCTACCCTACAGACTTTTACAAAAAATTCTCAGTCCAGCTATCCCCGCTGCTGCTATTCGTATTCGATGAATCATTCTCAACAAATTCTCTTCCTCCAACCATGCGCCAACCAGTTATCTCCTTAATCCTTAAGAAAGACAAGAATCCACTTGAATGCGGCTCGTTCCGTCAAATATCCCTCCTTAATGCCGATGTCAAGGTCCTCGCTAAAGTACTGGCTCGCCGGTTCTCCCCTCCATTATCTCACCGGATCAAACAGGCTTTATCAAGAACCGGTACTCTTTCTTTAACATCAGACGACTCCTAAATATCCTGTATAGCCCCTCTCCACCCGGAACACCTGAGGTGGTCCTCTCCCTTGATGCTGAAAAAGCGTTCGACCGGGTGGAGTGGGGCTATCTTTTTCACACACTGAAGAGGTTTGGATTTGGCCTTAAACTCATAGCTTGGATTAAAATTCTATATACATCTCCGATGGCTGCCGTTTGCACCAACAACAATCTATCCACCTACTTTGAACTCCATAGGGGTACGAGACAGGGATGTCCCTTATCTCCACTCCTTTTTGCGATCGCAATGGAGCTCCTTGCGCTGGCTCTGAGACAGAACACCGATATCAAAGCGATCATGCGTGCGGGCTCGGAGCATAAAGTCTTGCTTTACGCGGACGACATGCTGTTGTATATATTACAACCCCAAACCAGTCTCCCTCAGTTAATGTCCCTACTTGCAGACTTCGGCAAAATATCCGGCTACAAAATCAACATTCAAAAGAGCAAACTGATGCCTGTCGGAACCGTAACGGGTCGGACACCTCTGAGCTCATTTCCGTTTAAAATCAGCCATAAAAAGTTCAAGTATCTCGTGATATGGATCACGCATGAACATAAAGACCTATATATGGCTAATTATCAACCTTTATTATCTAAACTGACGAAGGATATTGAACGTTGGGACCCCCTGTCACTCTCTTTGGGTGGGAGAATCAATACAATAAAGATGAACGTATTTCCAACATTTTTATATGTATTCCAGAGTCTTCCAGTCTTTCTGACTAAGACATTCTTCTCCAAGATAAATAACCAGATATCTTCCTTTATCTGGAACAAAAAACCGCCCGGATAAAAAGAACTATGCTGCAGAGACCCCGCGCAGTGGGTGGGATGGCGCTTCCCAACTTTATGTACTACTACTGGGCAGCGAATATAAAATCATTATTATACTGGGTAAAGGGCGAGGACACAGGCCCCTGGTGGACAGTACTGGAGGGGGCGTCGGTTAAATCCACCTCCCTGTCTGCCTTGCTATGCGCTAAACTCCTGTTCACACAGCCCATGTCTAGATTTACCTCTAACCCAGTTGTCATTCACTCGATAAAAGTATGGAACCAATTTAGAAGAACCTTCTCCCTTAAGGAACTATCATTTGCTGCACCAATCACAAGAAACCACATGTTTATCCCCTCAATGATGGATAAGGCCTTCGACAGTTGGGCTGGAAGTGGAGTGATTGCACTGTCTGACCTCTATATAGACGACAGCTTTGCCTCCTTTGAACAGCTGGTACAGAAATACAAAATCCCGAGGTCACACATCTATAGATATTTGCAACTCCGGAGCTTTGTAACTTCAAACTCGGACTGCTACCCATTGTGTCCTCCTGCCTCTCTCTTAGACTCAATCCTGAACTGTAAATTGATCCAGAAACAAGCTATAAGCAGAATCTACGAATTACATAATAGAAGAAACTTGACACCTCTGGATCTCCTTAGGGGCAGATGGGAGACCGACTTAGATGAGCCAATCACAGAGGACACATGGGACAAAATAATACAGGGGATTTTCTCGTCCTCCATATGCCTTAAACATGCTGTTATCCAGTTTAAAATTGTACACCGACTGCATTGGTTTAAAGACAGGCTCTCTAAAATATATCCTGACATAGACCCTCTTTTTATTTTTATTTTTTCCTCCTATAATAGTGGGGGTCGCGGCTCTCTGACACCGTTATTTGGGGGTCGCGGCCTGAAAAGTTTGGGAACCCCTGAGTTAGATAGTAAATTATATTGACCTATTTGTCTACACTGCTTGTGTTGTTTTTACTACCTGTACTCCCCCCCCCCCCTTCCCCCATGCTGCTATGATGCCTGAATTTCCCCAAGGGGATCAATAAAGGAATATCTTATCTTATCTTATGCAACCGCTGCAGACAGGCTCCGGCCACTCTGCTCCACATGTTCTGGACGTGCCCGAAGTTGCACACCTATTGGCAGACCATCTTTGACACCTTCTCTAAGATATTTGGAAAGGTAGTAGAGCCATCTCCATATATTGCATTATTCGGAGGGGCCCCAACGGACATCCACTTTAGATGGTGGGAATCTAGAATGTTGGCCTTCTGCTCACTATTGGCCAGAAGGCTAATACTGTTCAAATGGAAGGACCCAGGTTCACCTGTCTACGGCCACTGGATGAGAGAGGTCATGCATCATATCAAACTGGAGAAGATCAGGTATACTGTCAGAGGTTGTACCGAACAATTCCACAATATTTGGGATCCTTTCCTAACTTTTTTTGACGGTATGGAAGCGGATAATGTGACAGAGGCGATCTGACTGGCCTTCCTAGCAGTGGCGTCGTTAGCCCTGGGCTTCCGGGGCTTTAGCCCCGGATTTTTTTCTCCTAGCCCTGGAGCTTAAAAGAAAATAAAGAAATTTGTTTATTTTTTTAAGATGTCAGCATCCCCATTACATTGTCTGTGCTGAATGTTTGTTAGTGTTTGGTATTTTTTGTTGGATTTAAGTACTTTTAAACATCCAGTTTTAGTAAGTAGTTTTCATTTGATCCTATAATTTTTTCATTCACCGATTTGTGGACTTTTTTTTTAGTGTCCTGAAAGGCGCCTTATAAATCAAATGCATTATATTAAAGACACTTTGGATAGTATGGACTGCATCTCTGCCTGTCCTGACCAGGAAACACTTTGCAACTGTGATCTCCTCTGGCAATAGTTGGATATTGTAATGTGTGGCGAGGGGTTGCAGCAATTCCACTGACAGAAACTGGTCTGAGGCTGGATAACATGCCTGTATGCCTCTCATAAGTTGTTATCCAACTCATGAGAACCTGCTCTCAAGCTCTTGCAGCATTCTGTCGACGACTGGATAGAACAGTCTCTGTCTCAGCTGATCTCCTGAGCTGAGGTCTGAGCTTGTGCCACAAGATGACTTAACTACATACTCGTCCATCCTTTTCTGCTTCCTCCTTTGGCTGGTAGTATGTTCCTCAATCCAAAGGCCATTACATATGGCCTTTGTCCTGTCATACATGTCCACTGCCATCTCTGAGGTGCGATAACCTTTGAGTGTGTCCTGCACTGTGCTTTTAAATAGTACAGATAGGTATTGAAGATGTGCACTTTAACGCAGCAGCACCTGGAGCCATACATACCCATGTCCAGTGTCCACTGACAAAGACATGCTCATGATACTGTGATAAACTATAATAAGCTTTAATCGAACCCTGGTTCATTTCCTCGGATAGTCCGGTTGGTTTGGGGTGGTGTGAAAGCTCATTCACTCTTACAAGTGAACCCTGCTGCGGTTCATTTGAGATGTGAATGCAAAGCGGACCAAAGGCAGGAAAAGACCCAAAAATCGAATCTTTTTTTTATGAGAAGACTGAAACATATGTATATAATGAAACACACAATACAGTTTTTTTTCGATTGCGGCATGATTTTGAAAACGGGGCCTGGTGTTTCAAAACACACAATTAGCACAACCACACACAATTATCAGAACACCTCAGATCCTTTGCTAAATTAAACACTTGTCAAAACCATACACTAATTTATAAAAACTACATTTTGTTACCATATGAAACACATGTTTCATATGACTTAATTCTGTTTGAACCAGTTACACACACTGCTGTGCTTAACCTAAAACACATTTAGCAATTCTACTTCTCAGTGATTAGAGTACTGTAAGTGAAGTATGCAGAGAATGTGCAAATATACAATAAATTCACCAAACACTACACAAGACCAATGCTGTAGACTAATGCTGTAGTAATTTATTTATCTACATATACCCAAATCAATGATGCAGACTGATGAAAAAAAAACATTTTCTCTCCATATACCCAAATCAATGATGCAGACTGATGAAAATATAAATTTTCTCTCCATATAACCAAATCAGTCAACATTTCAACATGGAGAATCACAACAAAACATGTCCCAGTTTTCATGCTACTATGTGCATAACACTGTAAGCTCAGCAAATATCAGACAAACATAAAATACTGTATCCAGTACAGGTTAAAATTACAGTAAAACAAAAACAATTTTGAAAAAATTGAAATAGAGTACAGAAAATACTAGACATTATCTCTTTGCCTAGCTGGATCTGGCAAGAGAATTTTTTGTTGTGATTTGGGAAAATGGGAGAAAATGTATATTTTCATCAGTCTGCATCATTGGTTGTCTTGTGTAGTGTTTGGTGAATGTATTGTATATTTTCACGTTCTCTGTGTACAGTACTTCACTCTCCTTCCATTTTGGTTAAAGACAGGTGAACTCACCTGCTGCATTTTTATAGTGCTTAAACCTGATTGGTGTATCTACAATTAAGCAATGGTGTGTTTGTGCATCTGATGGCTGTGTTTAACCAATTGGCTCATATGTGTGGTAATTTGACATTCTGTGTCTAATGTAATGCAAGTGTGTTTAGTAAATCACTGTGTGTATTGTTTTGCAAAAAGTGTGAGGCTGACATTGTGCTTATAGGGGTGCAAATCTGGGCCTATGTTTTGCTCCTTGAGTGTAAGGTTTTGATAATTGTGTAATACTTTTGATTTGAGTGTTTATGCAATTGAAGAAAACTGTAAAGACTAGAGATGAACTGTTTATTTCTTTTGTACATACACAGTAAATTTCGCAGAGTAAATTTTACTCAAACTGAGTCAGTTTGAGTAAAATGTACTCAGTTTGAGTAAAATTTACTCTGTGAAATTTACTGTGTAGGCTGTACATATGTTTGTTTGTTTGTTTATTTGCTTATGTGTATGATTCTTAACTGTGTTTTTATTTTGTTATTGGTGTATATGTGTGTATGTATGTACAGTATATGTATATATATGTGTATATATGTATATTTGTACTCCTGTTGGGGCCTCTTGGACCAGATCAATGTTTTATCTGGCTAAATAAAGGTTAAATAAATAAATAAGAAACTGATGATTTGGTCCTGTTAACTTTGAATTTTCTATGGGGACTGCCCAGATCCCTCTCATGGACATGGACCTCACTTTGAGAACCTCTAATGATTCTAGTTCTTCAGTATTCATCTCTAATTACTCAAAAATTGCGTATTTCTGTGTTTAAAAAAGAACCCCCCCCCCCCCCCCCGGGCTGAAGCCCCCAATGTTTTCTAACCCTAAAAACGCCCCTGCTTCCTAGGCTGAGGTTACACCTTTCGTATCATTTCGTATTGTTTTCTTATACGTATCGCCGCGTATCGCCGCGACGTCATGCGCCTCGAGTCACACTTTCGTTTTTTTTTCGTTTTTGTCACCAGAGCACACTGATGTAGTACACTGCCAAAGCAGTAGGTGGCAGTAGGTGGCAAACATGAAGGCAATTTCAACCAATCAGAACGAATGTGCCAATACACTTCCTGGTGGAAGCTCCAGCAAAAGAAAATGTCAATAAGGCAGGCGCCTATGCCGCGCCACCATCTTGTATTTACTCAATGCAGCAATAATTTTTCAGCAAAGCCTAATAAAAGTGCAATAAACAAAACGGATACATTCACACTGTCTAATCGGGAGTTTTCGAGTCATCGTAAGGTTTGGGGCTGGGAAGGCTTCTGATTGGGTAAACGTAAACAGGATGTTAACGTCATTACGTTTACCAGAAGTAAACAAACAGCTGCGACCGGTATTCTCAGCTACTGTGCTAGCGTACCAAACAACATTAACCAGACTCTCGGTGTGTCTATTCTGCTAACGTTAAAGGCCTCTAAATGCTACAGCAACTTCAAAGCAACTGCACCACAACATCGACAAAGCAAAGGTGTTGCAGGCCTTTATGCTTCTGCAACATCGACGCACAGCCTATGTAACATTGTACCCCGTATGTAGCAACCCATTGATACAAGCAGACAAATAAGCATAATTTTTACTTCCGGGCGGGGGGTTTCAAAATAAAAGAGCGACGTCTAAAAGCACCGTAAATACGTTTATTCTTTACAATATCTAATATATATATCTATACACGAACCTAAACTAATCTAAAGTTAGTTTAGGTTCGTGTTAACGTTAGATAATGTACAAAATAAACCTATTTACGGTGCTTTTAGACGTCGCTCTTTTATTTTGAAATCCCGCGACGGAAGTATTATAGTGTCTGTTGCTAGCAGCTTCACTTTTGCCGGCCGGTTCTGTGCTTTTTCTAGCTAACGTATCATCATTCGTTTCCAAAGGAGAGGAGAGAAAGACCGCGGCTCACATGCAGCTCAAACTACCTGTTGGAATAAATTAATTGATTGATGTTTAACTTGTCCCTGTGTGTGTCCAGTCATTTCGACTAGCAAACGTTGTATCTAACGTTACCTCAGGATACCATTGTTGTTAGTTGCTATGTAGCTATTTTGTGGATAGCATTTTGTGGATAGCATTTTGTATAGCATCAATACTAGCTGGCTGGCTACAGCTTTATTTACTAAATTATGGAGGCTTTTTAATCGTCAAGGTAAGAGAGGATTTGTCATGATCAACTGAAGGCGTATGCTATGGAACAATATGTGCCCCTGTTCGCGATCATCTATGTGTACTGTAGCCTATGCACGATCATGTGCAGAAAGACCGGGGGGAACTAATTCCGAAAAAGCGTTTACATGGACAGAAAAAGCTTTAATTCGGAATGATAAACGGAATAAACCGGCCACTTACATCGGAATGGATTTTATTTCGGAATGGCCATTTTCATTCGGAATTAAGTATTTTCAGATGTTTACATGATAACTTTAAATAGGATTTAACGTTAATTCCGAATGAAAAGGGGAATAAACTGTCCATGTAAACGCAGCCAGTGACTTTCATGTAAACACCTTGTCGGAATTAAGATTTGACATGTAAACTCGCATGATTTTTTTTTACATCCGAATGATTTGATTCCGAAGTTATAATTCGGAATTAAAAGTCACCATGTAACCGCAGCCACTGTGTGTTCTGCCTGTCATTTGTTGATGAAACAAAACTAACATCAACACAAGTGACCACCAAGAGCGGATAGTTAGTCTAAAAAACGATCGGTAGCATTGTTAGCTGCATGCTAACGTCAATGGAGTATGCCATTATAACAATATAGCATTGTGGCTAGAAGCTAACGTTAGCTCACGCTACTTAGCCAGCAACAAAACTGATGATATCGCGAGCTATCAGTAGTTAGATAACATTAGAGACAACGCTGTGTGTATTAAACAAAGGTGAATAGATGACTGGGCCATTTTGTTTAATGCTTGTTAAGTTGAAAGAGGAACTCTGAGCTAACAGGGTCTGAATCCTGATAGCTCACGTTAGCCAGCTGCTCATGCAATCGGTAATGCTAGCAGAATGAATGGATGTAAACTTTATTTAACATATTGCATATGGGTACAATACAATACGGCTCAATACAAACAATTGTTAAGGGAATGCAGACTGTTGTAGCTTGGACTGGGGTCCTTATAACAATAACTTGACAACACATGGTAGCTGAAGCTATTTGGGACACGGAGCTCTGTGCCTCTGTCCCAAACACACACATCACTGTTGTCACCGGAAGGGCACGCAGATGGTATCTACTGCGCATGGGCGTTTTCGCAACAACTGCTCTGCACGGTGCTCTGACTACACGCTGTTGTCGAAGCGTTTTTTTTGCGTATCTCCAAACGCAAACACAATTTTGCGTTTCAGCCGTATCCACAAAAAAACGCCAAAAAACGCATTTCTGTGTAGATAGGACATCAAACGTCGTCAAAAACGTATAAAAAAACGCCAGGAATACACTAGTCTAACCATAGCCCTAGTCTCTCAGCTTATTATTCTATTATTTTGTGTTCTTACTTTTCTTTTTCTTTATATACAGAATGCAAGAGATGCATATGTCACTGCTGTCTGGTGATTTAAAAGCTAAAAAAAAAAAAAAAAAAAATAATAAATGCTTTATATTAGAATGACTCTGTCTGGTATGCGTTTTCCTTAATGATAAGCAAGCAGTGCAAAAATGCTTCCGCATTCGTCACCGCACGCCAGTGCGGTAAAGCGCCCTTCTTTTCAGGCCCCGCTTAGACAAATGCTACCGTGCGTGCACCGGCGGCGGCGTGCTCGCTCAGGTGCGTGCGTGCGCCGGCGTGCCCGCGCATGCGCATGATATCCCGCCTTGGTTCGACACGAGCGGAGCTCAATATATATAAGTCACCGCCCCTTATTCAGTATCTAGAAATAGCTCAATTGGCAAGGCCACATGGCTGTGGATCCTATGGCTCGTTTGCTGGCGAGTTCGAATCCCATCGAAAATATTTTTTAACGTGATTTTTTTTTAACGTGTATTCTTTCGCCGGTTAAGGTTAGACATGGTTAAGGTTAAGGTTAAGGTTAGGCATTGTTTCGGAGTTGGTTAAGGTTAGAACGGTTAAGTTTAGGCGCTGTTAAGGAGCTGGTTAAGGTTAGAGTTTGTCAAAGAGAATGGCAATAGACAGCCTATTTCCGCACGACCTGGGCGCTGGGCGGCGGAAAATGAAAGGCGCATTACTGCACGCCACTACGGTAAATTTTTGCACTGCTTGCTTGTCATAAAGCTACACGCGTCTGGTATAGGGGTGGGGGGAAGGGAGGGAGGGAGGGCCTTATTCTCTTTTTCTTTTCTTTTGGCCCATGTGGGACCCGCCTGTGAAAATTGAATCTTCGAATAAAAAAACCTTGTTCAAAGAAAAAAATGAAATGCCCATTTGCAATTACATGTGTACATGCATATATACAAATACCATCTACCTGCTCATTATTTGTTCCATTTTTCCTTTTTTGATCTTTTTGTCCATACAAACATCTGTTGACCCTATCTGTTTCTGTGTATGATTAAAAATAAAAACATCACGTCCACATTAGAGACGGTTGTCCTCACCTGCTTCCCCCTCTTCCCTGGTCGGCCCGTGGGTCCTCTGTTCCCTGAGATCCCAGGTTCTCCTTTAGGACCCATTTCTCCCTGCACAACAAACCACCACGTTCACAATACACTTGGGAGACATTTTAACACTTTCAATTCTGGAAGGCAAACTGAAACACTCGCGCTCGCGTCGCTGCACTGCTTACTTTCTGTCCGAGCATTCCAGGGAACCCCATTGTGCCCTGTGGATAAAGAACAGTGAAGAGAATTACTGTTGAGTTCCATGTCAAGTTCAAGTTTCAAGTTTTGTTTACAGTAAAAAAAAAAAAAGAAGAAAGACCAAACACTATACAAAATATACAATATACAAAACTAAAGTACAAAATGCAAACAATGCAAACTTGCTAAAATTAGGATCCTGTATAGCGGCGACAGCGAAGGGATATTCCACACATTTGAAGCCTATCTAGTTTGTTGCAAACTGGGTGCGAGGCACCTGTCACTCACTGTGAGTGGCACCTGTCAATCATTGGGTTCTGTGTGTCCCTGATGAGGCGCGGGTGTGTGGAGCCTATACTGTATCTAGCCCCTGGTTTCCAGCACTTCTCATTGTCTCATTGTTAGCGGTAATGAGAGCATCATTCTGTGTCAGGCTCTAGGCATACAAATCATTGTTTTATTGTTAGAGGTACCAAGAGCAACGGTCTGCGTCAGGCATTAGGAGTGTACGAAAGAAGTCACCATACCAATCCTATCTGCGAGATTTGTACACCACTTAAATGGTAAATGGACTGCATTTATATAACGCTTTTATCCAAAGCGCTTTGCAACTTATGCCTCACATTCACACATTCACTCACACATTCACACACCGATAGCAAAGGCAACCATGCAAGGTGCCAACCTGCTCATCGGTAGCAATCAGGGGTTTGACACACTTCCGGGAGGAGCCAGAATCGAACCGGGAACCTTCCGATTACCAGACGACTGCTCTACCTCCTGAGCCAGTGTAGGAGTGTACAAATCCACAGAAGGTAAGGAGTGCATTACAGTAGTCGAGTCGGCTTGAGATAAAGGCATGGATCTGGTTTTCAGCGTCCTTTTGATTTATAAATGGCCGTACTTTAGCTATATGTTTCTAAGGTGGAAGAATTATGTTTTTGTCAACTTGTTGATTGTGATTTAAAGCTTAGGTCTGAGTCTACCATAACACCAAGACTTAACTCACTAAAATACAGTTAGCAGCTGGATAGACTACAGATGGAAATTAGCTTCTGCAAAATCTGGTGCAAACATATTTTCCTGTAACAATGATTGTCAAAAAAAAAAAAGAAAAAAAAAGACTTAAAAAAAAGAAAAAGTAGATTCAGGGCTTTTCAGAAAACATTCGGGGCTTGAGCCCAAGTAGGCACCCCCTAGCCCCGCCCCTGATCCTCGCCATCCCTGTATGCCCAAGTCACGGTAAAAACCTAAACTAACGTTAGCTGCTAACGTTAACTAAGCTGGTCCCAGAACAGTTCAACTAACCCTGGAGGGGAGCAGTCCTCTGGACGAAGTTAAGTTTAATTTTTGCAGAGCTCCAAAAGTGAGGAATTGGGAGGGGCTGAACGTGAGACCCTCTCTTTCTCTGTACATTCAATGATTTTAAGTAGCCAAACGTTACACTATTAAAAACTGGATAGTTGATGATAATAATGAAAATGAGAGAAATATTGCTACTTAAATTACTATTACCTAAATATAAAGATACATTTATATTTTATTAGTGAAAATTAAGCTATTTAGAATAGAACATGCAATGCAAACTAGTTCGGTTCCAGCTCAAGTATAATTCAGTTAATGTCTCACTTATATAATTTATAATACTTTTTGTATTAAATATATATATATATTTTTTTTTAAGTTTTTGAAAGTGGACGAAGTAAGGTGTGCAACTAAATATAGCATATATATATATTTATTACATGGCGTTTTAACATTCGCCGAAATGCTTGATTGTGATTGGTCAATAGCCCGTGACAGCGGTGAATTATTTTTTGATAACCACCGGTGATTATTGCTTTTCGCAGCTGGAGCAATCAAGCCCACTGACACACACTGTTTCAGTGCAATCAGACACACCTGCCGGCTGCCGGCGATAATAATAATCACTTTATTTGGGCTGACAGAGCCACAGAACAACTGCGTCTGCATTTGATCTCGTCTTGTCGATGGTGTAAAATGAATTAAGTATATTGTTAGTAAGTTAGCCATGTAATAAGCGGGATAATGTATAGCTATACTCTGTCATTGTCGCAAAATAATTGACCTTCACTGACGTTTAAAACACCTCGGCGAGGCGCCTCGGTGTTCTAAACTCCATGTCGGTCAATTATTTTGCGACAATGACCTCGTAGCTATACATTATCCCTTACATAAAGAATATCGGGCAATATATCAATATCAGAATTATTTTATTCTCTAATATCGGCTCTAAAAATCGAGTATTGGTTCGGGCTCTACTCTCTTAGCTAACAAGGACACGGTGTCATAGATGCAAAGACTTCTCACATAGATTGAACTAGTCTCACACAAAGTGCCATGCCTCTGAGCCACCACTAGGGGCAGAGTGGCTAAGTGTGAGTGGAGTGAATGACTGTCTGAGCAAGTGAGTTAGTGACATTGCCAGTTATAGAAGCACAAAAAAAAACAATAAGAAAACCACACAAAAACAACAGATCCACCTTCTTAAAATGGGCGGAGGATTCCTTTAACACTTCTTACACACCAATGCTATTCTGAAACGTTATGATAGGACCTAAACCTACCTTGTCTCCTTTCAGTCCGCCCTCCCCGCGGTCGCCTCGTGAACCCTGAGGGCATAGGATACAGTTAAAATATACAGCGATTAAAGCGGCAGATGTGACATTATTCGAACGTCAATGGATTGATGTTTGTTATTCTGTAGTGTGTCGTCAAGTCTCATACCTTCTCTCCTTTATACCCTGGTAAACCCTAGAATGGAAGATTTAAGTATGAATGTCAAGTTGGAATTGTACATTTTCAGGACCTACGTAGTTGAGAAAACAAAACACTGTACATTTTTTTTGGTTGAACCCTTTCACTACCACACTATAGAAGGTTAATTGTCTACTGTGTGGTAGTGAAAGGGTTAACCTTCTGTAGTGTGGTAGTGAAAGGGTTAACCCTCTGTAGGGTGGTAGTGAAAAATTAACGTTAGGTTATAACTATAACCAAGTTCTGTGAGTAATGGTGACGCTCAGCGTCACTACTGCACTGTACTTCACTCGTGCACACGCACTGAATAAAAAATTCCACAATGGAGGATACCCTCCCTATTGGAGGTTTACGGGAGGGAAACGGATCCGACCGTGCGAAGAGGCACTCAAGCAACTCAACGCACAGGGTGAGCAGACCGTGGCTTGACCCCACGACTACACACACGCACAACCCGCATGCCACCCGGGAACGAACGGAAGGAACAACCTCGTTACTGCCCCCAGAATCACGGGGTCAAGAACAAACCCAACCCCGTGGCAAGGCCGTAGCAGCGGAGCGCGAAGGAAGACCCAGACCCACTGAAGGACTGGTTCCCCTGGAAAACGGGGGCCCGGAGAGGTCAATGACGCCAGGCATCAAGACCCCACCAGGTGGTCACTTAGTGACACCACCCCCCACATCGCCAGCGTATTCGGATAAGGCCCCTCCAAGAGCGGGCCCTTTCCCCCCAATAGCACACCGCCTGGCACACTGACCCTGCAGAACAGGCAGTCAGCACGGCCGTAAGTACACAAAAAGGTCACCCAACGGAAGCAGGCAGCGCACCGGGGAAACCAGGCAACAGGCTGTAACCTGAGCCTGGAGCACTGCGGACGAGACAGGCGCCAAAGGAGTCAGCTGAAAACAGCCGCCCAGGCGGAAGGGGCGTATGCTGGCGTTGTTGATCACCATGACAAAGCCTCCATTAAAAAAAACCCACCCAGAGGGGTTGAGGCAGAAAAGGCTGACATGAGTGGCAGACGTCATGAACGTGCAGGGGCACACTCAACCGGGTAACCCGGGAGTTGACTCTGCTCCAACACACCAGGGAACCAACCACCTTGTCGTTAACCTATGCGGTGGTTGTTCCTATAACCCCTCAAGACAAAAAAGGGTTATTCCAAGTCTACGGTATCAACGAACTTTACTTCGGACCGGACCCGGCGGCCTGGGACGCACACAGGGTTACTAGAGGAGGTCCCGAAGACCACCCCGACAGCCCTCCCTCCGCCATGCGTGAGAGAGGAGCGAAGAAAAAAGAGAACCAGCCCCCATAATAGTGCCAGGTACAAAAGAGTACCCAACAAGGGTCTCTATAACGCCTAACCTTGTGACACCCCAGGCCGACCCGGCATTTTTCCCCCCAAAAAAAGCCCAAGTCCCTCAGGGTACCAGAACAGCAGATCTGCATCCCCGGCGGACAACGGACGGGTTAACTGACCTGGACCAGCGTAACCAGAACCAGTCCCGTGCCCTAACCACGCCGACATGCCTACTCCAGGAGAAGGGGCAGATATTCGTGTTGATCTTAAAACATGAAAAGAAGGCGCCACCCAGACGGTCGGTGCGAACCGCGCTCGGTGGCCCACCCCAAGGGCGTGAGACCCCTCTACATATGTTCAGATCCATTCCGTTATCATCCCCCAGATATGAACGAGAATCCGTCGATAACCAATAACAGGTTGTCGGAAGAGGAAAAAACCTCCATCCCAGTTGCTTTATAAAAACGCTGTTTCAACCACAAGCAACCAAGGCGTACCAGCTACCCGCATGATCTTTAACAGAACACCCCGAGCTAGCACTTAAGCGTGCGTCGGGACACAACCACATCAATGAACAGGCTAGTTAGACCTTTCAGTGAATCCCCAAGGCGCTCAGAGGAAACGACAAGAGGGGTGTGGCGCTTCCTAAACTTTTTAATTAAAAAGAAGGAAGCACCCTTTAACTTTTTAATAAAAAAGAAGGAAGCACCAACAGACATGAATCCCATTCTACACAGCCGAGGGTAAAAACTGTATACATTTTTACATCCAGTCACCCCTTTCACAGAGGATTTAGACCGAAATTCCCCAGAGAGCCTTCCCACGTGAGTCGTAAAATGAAAAAGCCATGGCAACTACGAGTCACGTGACCAACTGACTCAAGTTACACATAAAATCTAGTGTAGCGGACCCGTAAGTCCTACGCTCTAACCCGACACTTTGACACAACAGATCGTACGTAAAGATCTAACTCACGGAAGCCATCGTCATAGCAACGTACGTAGTGTCGTATGCCATGATGGGGGGAAACCCAACACTCAACTCCTGTTTTTAATAGGAGTAGAGTCAGGGCAACCCTTCCCCCCCCCCTCCCTGCCAAGGCGCCTAACGGCTTGGCCCTGACTGGCCTAACAGGAGATGAGAAAACCCCCCTGACCAATCAAGTGGGAAGGAGGGGTTTATTCGGCACCCCCTCACAAAACCCTTCCCCCTACACACAATAACAACTGTAGCATATGAAACCTTTGGTAGAATGCTAATGAATAGCGCAAGCTAATACAATGCACGCTACCCACAGAACTGTGAACAGGGTTTACAACAAAACCAAGTCGTGTGTGTGTGTGAATCCTACACCCGCATTCCATGTTGTACATAGAAAAACACTGATAGAGAGAGTAACGGCTAGGCCGTGGAACGTGTGTATACGAGCATTACTGCAACTAACACAACAGTGTTGTAGCTCAACATTACTTCTTGTGTAAGCAACAGACCATACAACCAGCTTCTACCTGCATGTGGAGTGTCAGGCCGAGATAGAAACCTTTCTATAACCGAGTGTATGCTGCAGACCTTGCTTAAGCTCATAACACGAACGTAACCCTTCCATCAATGTATACTAGTGCAGATTCACACTTTGCAACCTCATCATATGTTTTGGTGAAGAAACACACAGTTTGTTAACAAAAAATACAGTCCCCCTTTAGAGGGGACTTTTTATTTATGAGCAAACAAAATTATATGAGAGGCCGGGGAGGGGTAAACAGAGGGGACCGCAGGGGAAAAACGTCACTGGGTCTAGCGGCGTCTGCTGCCTCGAGCCGCTCGGGCTTTGCCACCCCGAGAAGCCCCGGAGGGACGGTAGAGAATCGGTTGCTGGTCACGGCGATCCCTACCGTCTCCTCCGGTCGTAGATGGGCCGGCTGCAGCAGCAGCACCGTCTCTCCTCCTGGCCTTCTTCGACGGGCCAGCAGTGGCGGTGGAGGCAGTAGCAGCCACGGCGGAGGTAGCTCGACGACGTGGTAGCCGTCTGACTCCACCGGCGATGTCGGGAGGGGGAAAATGGGGTTGGAGCACGGATCTCTCCTCTGCCATCTCTCTGCACGTTGAGGTCATCAATTGCAGGGCTGTCCCGAACAGTCCAGCATCGGAGAGGGGTGCCGTCAGAAGAGGACTTCTTTTCTTCTCCGGTACACAAGCCTGCTCCAGCCAAAGGTGGCGCTGGTTCAGAGTCGCCAGGGCACGCACTTTCCCAGCGGCTATAGCCTGCAGCTGCGTCAGATGCAGGATAGCTCCTGCCGCCTGGGTGAGCTGGTCATGTTGTTCATCACTCAGCTCCATGCCGCCCGTCAATACCCCGGACACGAATCTTGCCAGCTGCGCGATGTTAGACGCTGCGGCTAAAGATTGTGTTCCGGCGATAAATGACTGGTCGCTCCAGTACGCCAACCGCCTTGCCGACTTTCCTTGCGGAACCGGCTTACATAACGGCTCCCACACCACCTCTGGACAGAGGAGCGCGGCCATCGGCCTATCAAGCCGTGGCACGCCCTCTCTCATACCGTCGACCAAACCCGCCACCCTCGTAACTGGCACGTAGGCGGGGGTGAGGCCCATGATGTGAGATACAACCTGGCCCCGACGAACATAGGCCCCCATTGAGGGGAAAAATGGGTAGACAACGTCCACCCCTCTCACAAGGCGACGTTGCCAGAGATGACCTATGAGATCATCAGGGACAGGGACAGGCAGTGGCTGCGGCAGCGGCACGCCGTTTGCAGCGGCCGCCACCGCCATAAGCTCGGGAAACAAAGCCTGCAGTTCCCCCTGCAGACTTTCTTCCACCGAGCCCGCATCCCTCACATGCAGCAGGCTTCGACTGGTCAAGGAGCCACAGTCTGATGTGGCTGATAGTAGGGCATCCTGTCGATGAGTCCGAGGGTCTTCCCCGACGTCTTCAAACAAGGCGCCCCAAGGAGACATTTCACCCCCCTCCAGTGTTACCTGGACGGGCGGGATCCCTGCCTCTACCGGGCCTTCAAATAAGAACCCGTCTGCCTCTACCATGTAATCCTCAGTTTCCATCGGGCAGGTAGAGACCGACGCATCCTCACTGGGCTCCAGCAATTCACCAAATCCAGGCCGTTCGCGTCTGCAAGCCACCACCTTGCGACGGGAGCGAGCAGACGCAAAAGGTTTGCGTCTCAAATCCTCCGGAACCAAAGGAACCGGCCGCTCAACAACGGACGATTCCCCGGAAGCAGAGGAACCAGAGCTACTACCGGGCCACCGCGGCGGCGGCAGCACCGGTGCACCAGCTCCTTGGAGAGGCAAACTACCCATCGGACGCCTACCGGGCGTGGCTGTCAACCACGAAAGAGACAACAGCCCAGCACCAGGACGCACGACGGAGGCGGAAATGGAGAACCGCTGGTGGAGAGTGGCTCTGCGACTCTCCGAAGTAGACATTATGACTTAGATTTTTCTCTTGAATATTTATGAGAGAAGAAAAAAATAAGCACAATGTAATCACGTCTCAACTTTCTTCAACTAGCAACCTCGTCAAGTGGGGATCTACCGAAGGCACTTCCTTGTGGTGAAAGCGAAGAAGGAGGCGAGTAGGTGACCACACACCTGCTTATGAAGGTAAGCTGATAGGGGTGTGGCCAGACGAATGTTGGGATGTAAAGGTACATTGTGGAATTTTTTATTCAGTGCGCGTGCACGAGTGAAGTACAGTGCAGTAGTGACGCTGAGCGAGAGCCATTACGAAACAGAACCTTCTGTAGTGTGGTAGTGAAAGGGTTAACCATCTGTAGTGTGGTAGTGAAAGGTTTTCCTTCTGTAGTGTGGTAGTGAAAGTGTTAACCCTTTGTAGTGTGGCAGTGAACGGGTTAACCTTCTGTAGTGTGGTAGTGAAAGGGTTAACCTTCTCTAGTGTGGTAGTGAAAGGTTAACCTTCTGTAGTGGGGTAGTGAAAGGGTTAACCCTTTGTAGTGTGGTAGTGAAATGGTTAACCTTCTGTAGTGTGGTAGTGAAAGTGTTAACCTTCTGTAGTGTGGTAGTGACAGTTTAACCATCTGTAGTGTGGTAGTGAAAGGGTTAACATTCTGTAGTGTGGTAGTAAAAAGGTTAACCCTTTGTAGTGTGGTAGTGAAAGGGTTAATCTTCTGTAGTGTGGTAGTGAAAGGGCTAACCTTCTGTAGTGTAGTAGTGAAAGGTTAACCTTCTGTAGTGTGGTAGTGAAAGGGTTAACCTTCTGTAGTGTGGTAGTGAAAGGTTAACATTTTGTAGTGTGGTAGTGAAAGGGTTAACCTTCTGTAGTGTGGTAGTGAAAGGGTTAAACTGGTTTTCTGCTGTCCATCACACGCCATTTCTCTCTTATTGATGTTGTTCCACCCACCTTGGGTCCGATTGGTCCTCTTGTTCCAGGCAATCCCATCAGCCCCGAGTCCCCCTTCTCCCCCTGCCACGAAGACACATCATAAATAAGACACATTCTTTTTTTTTTTAAACCCCCAATTTTTTATCCAAATAATTGGTGAGCATGTGTGGCCATACGATATTGTATCGCGTCGTATCATATCAATCGTATTGTATAGGCGCCATGTCGAATTTCATCATATTGTATCATGTCATATCATATCACATTACATCATATCATACAGGGCCGTGCACAGACATGTTGGGGGCCGGGGGCTCAAGCAAAAAAAAACAAGGGCACTCACCTCACTGACACGCACTATTCC
The DNA here is from genome assembly GCF_963971535.1 of Notolepis coatsorum. Taxonomy (NCBI): domain Eukaryota; kingdom Metazoa; phylum Chordata; class Actinopteri; order Aulopiformes; family Paralepididae; genus Notolepis; species Notolepis coatsorum. The sequence goes on from NC_140183.1 coordinate 75,527,938, forward strand.
CACTGCCGACATCCATAATATCACACGATGTTTTAAATGGATATGGTGTTTTTTTTTGGGATACTACTATACATTTCCCTCTTCATATTTAATCAAATCTTTCAATACAAAATAAAAGAATATATATAAAAATTAAATACAATTAACACCAGCAGGGAAAGAAAGGGCCATTTTTGACTCTGAGGACAGGTGCTCAAGCCCCCCCTGGGCCCTATCTGTGCACGTGCCTGATATCATATCATATCCTGGGACAGCGTTGTCTATGAAATAGGACTTACTCACTTTGGGCCCGTTTGTTCCCTGCCATCCGCCTAGTCCCGATTTTCCTGGAAGACCAGGAGGACCAGTCCGGCCCTGGGAGGAGGGATAGACACCGTGGTGAGAAACACACTGATGGAGCACTGATAGAAGTTCCTACGTCACACTGATGGAGCACTGATAGAAGTTCCTACGTCACACTGATGGAGCACTGATAGAAGTTCCTACGTCACACTGATGGAGCACTGATAGAAGTTCCTACGTCATCAGTTTCAATAATCCAATGTGCCATGGTCTACAAGTACCTCCCCCTAATCCTCCCAAAAACAAAACCAAAGAAACTACTTTGGATCTACATTGATCTCACAAATGACCATTTCTGAAATAGAAACCACAGAAAATTGCAGATCCGCGGAAGTCTTTCATCTCTCCAAGCGGTCCAACCCGCCACCTCCTTCAGCTTCCGCCCTGGTACCACCAGGTGAAGGGGGTGGGCTCTGGTGCCCCCTGCCACAAACCCTTGGCAGGCCTGATTTGACAGGATGCCAGTCCCTTCTTTGGCTAAAGGGGTCCACACCAAAGAACGTTCTAATTGTTCTATCGATATATATTCTTAAAGGGGCACTTCACCAAAAAACAATGCTGATTTATTTTGCACATAATCTCACATGCATCCAAAAACCCTAAAACATTTTTTTGCATGCACACATTAATTTCGGTTGACAGTTACTGAGAGTAAATTAGTTTGAATATGGCCACCGGTGATGTCATCGGGGACATTGAATCCACTGGGGTGTTAATTACAGCTCAATGAAATGATAAGGCAGCAGTCCCTATAAGATTTGTTCATCTACATAATTTCATGGCGCTGTAATTAACACAACGATTCAATGTCCCAGATGACATCACTGGTGGCCATATTCAAACACATTTATTCTCAGTAACTGTCAACCGAAATGAATGTGTGCACAAAAAAAAGGTTTTAGGGTTTTTGGATGTGTGTGAGATTATGTGCAAAATAAATCAGCATTGTCTTTTTTGGCGAAGTGCCCCATTGAGCTGCATGCGTCGTCTCTAAGGTAGAACTTGTGTTGCAGGGAGGTGCCCTCTTGATAACCCTGGTGATGTGCTGCTCTCGCTGCCTCTCTATCTACACTTGATAACCCTGGTGATGTGCTGCTCTCGCTGCCTCTCTATCTACACTTGATAACCCTGGTGATATTCTGCTCTCGCTGCCTATCTATCTACACTTGATAACCCTGGTGATATGCTGCTCTCGCTGCCTATCTATCTACACTTGATAACCCTGGTGATATTCTGCTCTCGCTGCCTATCTATCTACACTTGATAACCCTGGTGATGTGCTGCTCTCACTGCCTCTCTATCTACACTTGATAACCCTGGTGATATGCTGCTCTCGCTGCCTCTCTATCTACACTTGATAACCCTGGTGATATGCTGCTCTCGCTGCCTCTCTATCTACACTTGATAACCCTGGTGATATGCTGCTCTCGCTGTCTATCTATCTACACTTGACAACCCTGGTGATATTCTGCTCTCGCTGCCTCTCTATCTACACTTGATAACCCTGGTGATGTGCTGCTCTCGCTGCCTCTCTATCTACACTTGATAACCCTGGTGATATTCTGCTCTCGCTGCCTCTCTATCTACACTTGATAACCCTGGTGATGTGCTGCTCTCGCTGCCTCTCTATCTACACTTGATAACCCTGGTGATATTCTGCTCTCGCTGCCTCTCTATCTACACTTGATAACCCTGGTGATGTGCTGCTCTCACTGCCTCTCTATCTACACTTGATAACCCTGGTGATATGCTGCTCTCGCTGCCTCTCTATCTACACTTGATAACCCTGGTGATGTGCTGCTCTCGCTGCCTATCTATCTACACTTGATAACCCTGGTGATATTCTGCTCTCGCTGCCTATCTATCTACACTTGATAACCCTGGTGATATGCTGCTCTCACTGCCTATCTATCTACACTTTATAACCCTGGTGATATTCTGCTCTCGCTGCCTCTCTATCTACACTTGATAACCCTGGTGATATGCTGCTCTCGCTGTCTATCTATCTACACTTGATAACCCTGGTGATATTCTGCTCTCGCTGCCTCTCTATCTACACTTGATAACCCTGGTGATATGCTGCTCTCGCTGCCTATCTATCTACACTTGATAACCCTGGTGATATTCTGCTCTTGCTGCCTATCTATCTACACTTGATAACCCTGGTGATGTGCTGCTCTCACTGCCTCTCTATCTACACTTGATAACCCTGGTGATATGCTGCTCTCGCTGCCTCTCTATCTACACTTGATAACCCTGGTGATGTGCTGCTCTCGCTGCCTATCTATCTACACTTGATAACCCTGGTGATATTCTGCTCTTGCTGCCTATCTATCTACACTTTATAACCCTGGTGATATTCTACTCTCGCTGCCTATCTATCTACACATTGGCTTGTGGTGGCCATTTGGGCCATGTGGTAGGATACTGTATGTAGCATCGGCATTGTCAATACCTGGAGCTCACATTTTAACCATTTCCTCCTGCACCCACACCCCTTACCCTAAACCAGGTTCGTATCCTACCACACATACGACTTTTTTAATTGACCACTATGAGTAGCATAGATGCTTGGCAAGGGGATTGGATTGATTGAGTGCTTATCCTTATCATTAGGGCACAAGTATCTCGTGTTTCATTATAAACGCAGTCACAACTGAAACAGCAGTTAACCCTTTCTGAAATAAGAAAAACGCTTGACTCCGTGTAAAATGAACCGAGAGAATAAAAAGACAGCGTGTAGGAGTTCCTCTTTTCTCTGAGCTACTACTGTGAAATGGAAACACTAAAAGACGAGTAACAAGACGGCGTCTTTTCCGTCCATTTACTGCGAACGTTAGGAGGATTAGTGGTGAGTGCGAGCCCCATGCTAACAACCCGCCGGCCACAGTATTCATCAGACGTGGGTGCAGCTGCACATGTGGAGGCAGAATGACTTTAACGAGCCCTGTCACTTTGCTCACTTTAATTAAATGATGGGCTGTATATAGAACAGGAGCCAGTGCTTGTGGGAAATAAAATGATTTATGACCCGGCTGAAGCACTAAGCTAAATTGTACTGCAATGCTGCAAGGCTGCTCCATCTGACCAGCAGCCACGCGGAGGGCTCCCGGTGGGACTGTTCTTACCACCCCCGACCGCGCCGGCTGCTCATTTAGGGGGCTCAGTCCTCGTCAAAAGTTGTCTCTCGAATGTCAAATATAGCCGGGTGGGGGGCTTGTCCTCTCGTTTCGGTGAGAGGGTCGTCTGACAGGGAGGCAGGAGGCTGAATGTCTGTCGGATAGTCGACGGTGTGACCGCGAGGTCCCCTTCTGTAAGGGCGGCTCACTGTTTTGGCATCAGAACAGCTCGTCTCAGCATCCCACATGTCCTGCGCCGTCCTTTCAAGGTTGTACTCGCCCCACAATTTCATAATGTACACAAGCAGGTTCGTGGCGGCAGTATGAGTTACAGCCAGCGGGCTGGCTAAGGCAGTGTATCTCATATTTGAGTAAATCCACTTAGCGGAAAAATGGAATGATTAATGGAGACTCTCACCTTTTGTCCAGGTCTTCCGATTTCTCCCTGACAACAGACAAGAGGCGGTAGTCATGACAACTGCATTTTTACAACAAGCTTTTAAGTGAATCTTTGGAATCGAAACGAGTTTGGGATATCTCGTCAATAGAAGCATGCTGAAAGTGTAATATCTTCTACAGTATCTAAAAAAACCAAAATGAAATGGATTGATTAGACTTATACTACATCATTATTGGAATGTAATTTTGGAACCTATGGAACCCGTTCTAGTGACTGGCTGGTCCCTAAGGTCCCTTGAGTTTGCTCGGAACAGGGTAAATCTGTATTTTCTTTTGCTATGATGCCCCTCTAGCTCATGGAATGAACAGTCCTTAAAGCTTGCGATTCTCCTCTCTGTTGCAGAGTTTAAAACCTTGATCCAACCTTTGTCAATCAAGTTGTACGTGATTGAATTTATTTGTTATCCTTGCTTTTTGTCTCATCATTTTATCTTATTGTTATGATTTTATATGCTGTGTGATTTTATATGCTGTGTGATTGTATTATGCTGTGTGATTGTTTATGCTTATTTCTGTATGTACACTCGACGTGACTGTAAATGAGGGAAACCTTAAATAAAAGTTTGCAATGAAATTAATGAATAAAATAATGTTATGAAAGATGTTGCAGGACAACAGCACTTTACGATTTACCTTTTCTCCCTTAGACCCCTCTATACCAGGTAAGCCAGGTGGACCCTGGTGTGAGAGAGAGAGAGAGAGAGAGAGAGAGAGAGAGAGAGAGAGAGAGAGAACGATCACACAGATATCAGTCTGCACTCTGCACCCACTTTGTTTTCCCCACAGCATACAACCGGACATTCCCTGCCACTCCCCCGAAGCCTACTTCCAATTCTGCAGTCTCAATTAGCTAAGGGCTGAGTGATCGCTATTGATTTAGAAAGTGCCCCGTTTGCCTCCTTTTGATATACAGAAGCCCTGCTGCAGCAGAGTGGAGGTGCCCGTGTAATGAGAGAACTGAGATAAGCCAACAGAGCAAAAAAAAAATTAAACATCAGCCAGGATTTGATGGCGACAGGTAAAAAAGAATAAAGAAACTGCTGCCCGTTTACAAAATGATGAGATCACAACTTGCAAGGAGTCACCGTCGGCTTTTTGCACCAAAATGGTCATAACCCATCCCACATGACTGACACGCACGCACGCACACACACACACACACACACACACACACACACACACACACACACACACACACACACACACACACACACACACACACACACACACACACACACACACACACACACACACACACACACACACACACACACACACACACACACACACACACACACACACACACACACACACACACACACACACACACACACGCACACACGCACAAGGGCTGTCACTGGAATTTATGTGACAGGAGCACGTCTTTCCAGGCAGACAGACTCTTTGGAGAGTTTCTAAGAATGACTGCGTGGAGAGTAGACACTGGCAGGCGGTGGAAAAAGGCTATTTGCGTCTGGGCTAAATGAGGAGCGTTAACAGGCTGTGGTGGTGTAGGGAGTAATCCCCCGTCCCTGCAGGAACTCACACGTGTCTCGGGTCGTAAAAGAGGAAGGACCCCGGTATACATCCTTGAAGAACTCCCTCCTAAAAAAATCTGGCAAATCCAGAACGTCCACGCACGCACGGCCTGCAGGGGGACGCTCTCAGTCAACACTGGCCGGGTTTGGTTAGTTAGCCGGTCGCACTGGAAACCAGTGTCACCGAATCACCTTGTGTATACTGTTTATTTTTACTCTTATCATAGTATGTATTCAGATTCAAATTCTTTATTGCCTATATTTATTGTAACGTATAATATAACCAATAGGGCATAGAGACCCTCATCTGTACCTTTGTTTATTTTTCCTCATATTTTTATATTCAGTTAATTATATTGTTTACACTGTTTATTTTTGTCCTCATATTTTTTATATTCACATCAAATTTTATTGCCTATATTTATGTATTTCTACTATTATCCATGCCCATACCTGTGTACCATCCTCCACGATGAAGCCAGAATTTCCCCGAAGGGAATCAATAAAGGAATATCTTATCTTATCTTATCTTATCAAATGACATGCTTTGTCATGGAAGCAGTGAACTATTTTTTAACTAACCATGTCAACAGCAGATATTTATAGGGAAGAGAGTGGGGGTGGTGTCTGTCTCTACCTCAACTCCAGGGGGTCCGGCCTGCCCGGGGACACCTGAAGGACAGGTGGGTCCTTTCTCCTCCTCTATCTCCGGCACCTTACCTCCCTGAGTAGACGAGCCGTCTTCATTCTGTAAGAATCAAACAATTAACCCCTTTTCTTCAAATCCTCTTCATGTTATATCATCATTAATAATCACAACTACCTACCTCATACTATAGTATATATATATATTCATATCTCTCTGAATATACCTACATACAATTATTCTATATACCTATATACCTACTTATACACCTGCATATAACCCATATAACCCTATATGATAGCATGTATACAATACTGTTTATATATATATATATATATATTCTTACTGTATATGTATCTATCCACATCTGTCTGTACGTATACCTGCATATAATCCTTTTTAGATATCTGTAGATACTATATCTATATCTGTACATATTCCTTACCTACTCTTACTAGTTACACTGCCGGCCAGTATGACTTACTACCATACTGTCTTTATACCTGTATATATATTGATACTACAACTCTGTACATACATCTGATTAGCACTATTACTCAGTAGTACTAAGTTATATATTTTATACCCAGTTTAATCACCTGTACGTTGTATATCACTATTGCACTTTACTGTTACTCTGTACTCTTCTTTTCATTGTACTGTACTTGTGAATTTGATTCTTTATTCTTGATTTGAGAGAAATTTAATGATTTGGTTTATTATAAAATTATGCAAATAATCTACAGAGCTAAAGCAAAGTTACTCCCGGACGTGGTGCAAAGGTTTTTTTCAATACATGAAAGAAAATATGATTTGAGAGATATTCGTAAATGTACTGTTCAAAAAGCTAAGAAAGGGATTAAAAGGAGGTGTATTTCTATTATTGGGGTTAACTTGTGGAACAATACTGTTAAGAATGAGTAATTTGCTTTTGGTTTTTAAGAAAATGGTTTGTAAAACTATTTTTGAAAACTACAAAGGTGAATAATACTTTTTTTGTTATTTTCTTTTAGAATACTGTTTTGGAGTCTTAATTTTGTAATTTTGTTAAGAATATAGGACAGGCATGTATAAGCATTATGCTTCAGTCTGTACCTTTTCAGTCACTGTCAAATCAAATATTGTTAAATGATGGTGTATATATATTGTATTGTGTGAGATGATGACTGAATAAACTACTATACTATTCTAATCTAATGTTCAGTAACAGATACGAGATTAAAAGACACCGTGACACTTGCCGGCTACAATGAGAGAATAAGCGCACATCTGAGTTAACTGTGGACGTGTTGGTTATATCTCAAAGAGGGCTACTTTTCACATCTGAGTTAACTGTGGACGTGTTGGTTATATCTCAAAGAGGGCTACTTTTCACATCTGAGTTAACTGTGGACGTGTTGGTTATATCTCAAAGAGGGCTACTTTTCACATCCGAGTTAACTGTGGACGTGTTGGTTATATCTCAAAGAGGGCTACTTTTCCGGCCTCCTCTTATCAACACGCCGTACTTGACAACCTATTCGCTGAAGGACCTGCTAAGAGCCATCTCGACCCAGACCCAGAGAGAGAGAGAGAGAGAGAGAGAGAGAGAGAGAGAGAGAGAGAGAGAGAGAGAGAGAGAGAGAGAGAGAGAGAGAGAGAGAGAGAGAGAGAGAGAGAGAGAGAGAGAGAGAGAGAGAGAGAGAGAGAGAGAGAGAGAGAGAGAGAGAGAGAGAGAGAGAGAGGGAGATACAGAGGGAGAGAGAGAGATACAGAGGGAGAGAGACAGAGGGAAGAGAGAGAGAGAGATACAGAGGGAGAGAGAGATACAGAGGGAGAGAGAGAGACAGAGGGAGAGAGAGAGACAGAGAGAGAGAGAGAGAGAGAGAGAGAGAGAGAGAGAGAGAGAGAGAGAGAGAGAGAGAGAGAGAGAGAGAGAGAGAGAGAGAGAGAGAGAGATCTAAGGGGGGGGGGGGGCAGTTTGGATATCAGCCAAGGGCAAATCAACAACGATCAGGTATCTCCCACAAGGACAGGTCACCTGACTGAGGCGCCACAGTGCAGGGGGCGGAGGAAACAGGGGGGGCGGGGGCGGACTCAGTAAACAGCAGGAGGTGAATCTCTTCTGCGGCTCCTCCTGGGATCTGAGAGCTGTGGTAGAAGTCACACAGGAAATTATGTCAGGCGTAACATTTGCAATGATATATAACCTGATCTGAACACTAAAGTCTTCATCGACTTGACCTAAAGTCACACAGGAAATGATGTCAGGCGTAACATTTGCAATGATACAGTATGATCTGAACACTAAAGTCTTCATCGACTTGACCTAAAGTCACACAGGAAATGATGTCAGGCGTAACATTTGCAATGATATGATCTGAACACTAAAGTCTTCATCGACTTGACCTAAAGTCACACCGGAAAGTATACCAGGTGTCAAAATTAGAGGTGGCAACTGCTGCATAAGAAATCACATGCATCTCTCTGCTTTGCAATGATAACCTGATGTGAACGCTAAAGTCTTTTAGTCAACTTCACCTAAAGTCACAATTGTCAGGTGTCAAAACTATATGTGACAACTGCTGCATAAGAAATTACATCCTTCTGCTTTGCAATGATATTATACCCTGATGTGAACGCTAAAGTCTTAATCAACTTCACCTAAAGTCACACCCAGGAAATGATGTCAAGTGTTAAATTATTAATAATCAAATGGACCTTAAGTGCAAATATGGTACGTCACACAGCAAATTATGTCGGGTGACAAATACATCAGGGGAAATCATAACTCTGCTTTACACTGATACAGTATAGGCCTATAACTTGATCTGGATCCTAAGTGCTTTAATCAAATTGTGAACATGCGGTAGTCACACACAGGAAACAATGTCAGATGTTAAAACTAGGTGACGATCACTTCAAGAGACATCCTATCTCACTGCTTCGCACTAATGTAAGCTAATGAATGCTAACTCTCATCACATTGGCCTGAAGTCACCAGGGAAATCGTGTCAAAAACAGTGTGTGTGTGGGGGTAACAATTAACTTCAGAAGAGATTAAATCTATGTGCTGTTTATCAATATGGCATGATATATTCACATACATTCTCGAAGGTTTTGATCTGGAACACACTTTGTTTGGAACTTTCGTAACTCACTGTAAATCGGAATATAGATCTGTTTTAATCCAGTGTTACAAACATTACCAACGTAAACAAACCTGTTACAGCCACGGGAACAAATACAATAAAAATATCACAATTACCCGTTGTAGTGTGTTAGTCATCGTATCAACGAGTAATGGATTACCATGTTATGAATTGAAAATGGGGGACCCTGACAAAAAGACGAAAGTCTTTCTCTGGTCTGCATCCCCTTAACAATTGTGTGTATTGAGCCGTACTGTATTGTACCCATTCTGCAATCGGTTAATAAAATGTACAATCAATCAATCGAGTAATCGACGAGAGAATGCAAACATTCATTCATCATTTTTGCTCATACGTTTGGATCACAGTTCGGGCCTTTAAAGAAGTGAATATGCTCAAATGATTTATATACACACAAGTGAACTAAAAGTCAACATAATATGACAATGACCCGTCCCTCTGCACGTGATAATAAGGGAGAACGACAGCAAACTGGGGATGGATGACGGGGAGATGGTAACAGCTGTCAACAGGTGCTATAGTGTCAAATCATGACACCGAGAAGACGAAATCTTCCCAGTGCAGGAGAGATATGAACTGGCTACCCACTGAGAACTGTACATGGCATTGGCTGGTTATTTATAGAGACATTTCCAGTATGTGACGTCTGACTCATGGAACAGCAAAATAAAAACAAACAAGGATAATAAAAAAAAAACATAGGCTGTCATCCGTATAACGGTTTCACCGTTTCCATGCGTATACCCCCACCACACACACATACTTTACTGTCTGTATGCATGTCAACAGATACACACACACACACACGTACCACGGTACAAGCACACACGCGCTATTGCATGAAGAAGAAATCCTAAGCGAATAAACACGCAACAAACATAACTGAGCCCTTACCTGCTGGAAATGAAAGAATATTGTCCAAGAAAGAGGACTGAGCCAAGACATAACAAAACAATAGTGGGAGATAAAATCCAAGCGTTAGGAGAATCATGCTGCTGCGTTATAATAAAATTGTCTCTTGACTTTGTAATTCTGATCCACAGCGGAGTATACTCCAGCAGTCTCTCTCTCTCTCTCCTGCTCTCTCTCTTCTCCTCTCCTCACCACACTACCTCTGCAGAGCCTTCAGGAGGGGGGTAGCAGGCTGTGCCAACCAATGCCCATTAAATCTTTCCTCTGCATCAGTGTGCGCTAAAATTAAAGGAGTCAGCCTGCTGCCAGCTGCCCTCAGCGCCAATATTAGAACTCTACTACTGCAGGGCTGGTTTTCCGCTCCTCTCTCGGGGAGATCAGACACAATAACAGACTTTATGATGATGACACTGCACGCTACACAATTCCGGGTGAATTGAAAATGGGGGACCCTGATGTAAACAAGACTAAAGTCTTTCTCTGGTCTGCACCCCTTTAACAATTGTGTGTATTGAGCTGTACTGTACACATTCTGCAATCTGTTAATAAAGTTTTCATTCAATCAATCAATCAACACAGGAGCCTCGTCTAACGTTAGCCACATTATTTTATTACAAAATGGGTCAAATAAAATGCACATTATTAATGCCGCTGGTGTTAAGCAATTCTTTTTTAAATTTCACAATATTTTATAATCGGGTATAGAAAAAAAAGTCACATAATCGCGGTGATAGGCTAATTGGTCCACATCACACAATCCTCGATCAAATGAATCGCCTGCTTTTACGAAAAGGCTCATTGGCTGAAAACGGGACTGTGAACGATAGCAGCCGGCTGTAGTGTACAGTATAATACAATGCATTGCTAACACAGATCCATATAATTTATTGAGCAGCAGCAGACAATTTCAACTCAACATATAGAATCTGTCTTTAGGCACGCGCACACAGAGGTTGCATAATACGATATGGTAATTTTATCCTGACGATGTTCTTATGTGTCATGTTGAACTTTGAAGTGAATATATGAAATAGTCGGCGAAATTTTATGTATACCACTACACCACAACAATCAATGTGCTATAAGTGGTATTTTTTTGTTGGAATGTGGAGTTATTTAACACTTATTCTAACAACCATCAGTGATATACTGTGTTTGGTCAGTAAGTAACATATGGGTCACTCCACTCCGCAGTAAACACAAAATACATTGTCTGGTATCCCTTCACACTTTATCAAATCAGGAGAACCCTAGATATTTTTACTTATTTTGAGAAATCTTGCCAAACCAGATTTGCTTATTGCACTGGCAGACTAGTTGACTTGTTTCAATTACACATTTGTTTTTAATTTCTTATTTTTAATCAGACAATTTTTGTAGTGTGGCTGTCGGAATGTAGATATATTATTTTAACATGCTGTAGTGTAGATCACTTATTTTAACAAAGAAAATACCACTTAGAGCTCCTTTAAGTGAATAATATATGATAATTTTATAAAACAGAGAAATAGTCAACAATATTTTATATGTATACCACACCACAACAATTAATGATTGTTGATCACATAGAACATCTCAGGTAATACTACTATGTAGTAAACAGGAATTAAAACATTTCATAGAAACAATCATCATTATTATTATTTTTTATTTTTATTTTTTTTAAGAAATTATTATTATTAATATAATGTTGTCTTGTAGTTTCCAAAGTAAAGTTCTCGGAGGATAATTGTCACTTCTGTACTTCAATACATTGGAAGCAAGGCCATGTGATCCCTGAGGTCAGAGGTTAGAACGGGTGAGCCAAGGGAACTCCTGGAAACACAGAAAATAGCATAAAGATTACCACACAAACACAATATGTATTGCATATATAGCCTACCAATATGTATTGCAATACCTAGCTATATAGCCTACCTACCAATATGTATTGAAATACCTATATAGAATACTTACCAATATGTATTGCAATACCTATATAGAATACTTACCAATATGTATTGCAATACCTATATAGAATACTTACCAATATGTATTGCAATACCTATAGCCTACTGTATGCTTTTTGATTAATGTTTTATTAAAATTGTATTTAACCAGGCAGGTAAAGAAATTCTTACTTTACAATGACGGCTTGGCAAGAGGACAAAGGGGCTCTTGAAGAGTAACAGGGAAAGGGGACAAAATCATTTAATAAAATAAAATAGAAAAGAGACAGAGACATCACAGGGGTAAGGGAAATAATTAAAACACAGATCAAACAAACAGCCAAAAACATAAAATGGCAAGGTATGTAATACATGAAGCAGAACAGACAAATTGCAGTTAAAAGGCTGGGTGACAGTTGCAGGTGTGTGTAAACAACTCTGCGACTATGTAATTTTGTCATTGACTTATATATAATATATAATATAATTTACGTAATGGGAAGATAAGGGGATATATCTACTGCATGTGTGTGTGTGTGTATGTGTAGTTTGTGCAGGAAAAAAATAATAATTAGTCTTCAAACTCAAATTGAGCCTGACAGATAAGAATACCAATCAACTAAACAAATCCATTTCCTCAGAGAGGTGGTGACAGCACTCTCTACTCTCACACCCCCACACAGAGCTCAAGTTCAAGTTCAAGTTCTTTAATAGTTGTCATACAGAAGTACAGAATACTTTCATACAAAATGCTTCTTACTGTTACGCTCCAGAGACTGTGCTAGACAAGGTAGTATCAAATAACATAATATAGCATGTAATTTAGAAGAAGAAAAATGAGGTCACAGTGTTCGGTATAGACATATGTACAATGTTCTGAGTTACCATATAATATACAATACTATGCAGTGTACTAATGTACAGTACTATCTAGTGCAAAGCAGAAATGGGATGAGGTACAATTTTAGGTACAATTTACAGTAAGGTGTACGAGTTGTAGTGCAATCCTTCATCAATAAATATAAAGTGTGGGGAGTGGGTGCTACAGTGTGTTTGTTTAAAGTGGGTGTGTGCTATAAAGTGTGTGGAGTGGGTGCTACAGTGTGTTTGTTTAAAGTGAGTGTGTGCGTGTGGATGTGTGTGCTATGTGCGTTTGGTGGTTGTTGTTGTGTAGTGTTCATTCATTGTTCGTTTAGCAGCCTGATGGCCTGGGGATAGAAGCTTCTTCTGAGTCTTTCTGTGCTCGCCTTGAGACTCCTGTATCGCTTGCCTGACCGCAGCAGTTCAAAGAGGCAGTTGTTCGGGTGACTGGAGTCTTTAATGATTCTCTTAGCCTTGCCCGTGCAACGCTTGTTGTAAATGTTCTGGAGGGTGGGGAGCCCCCCTCCAATTGTGCGTTCGGCTGAACGTGTCACTCTTTGTAGTCTGCTTCGGTCTTGTGCAGTGCTATTCCCAAACCAGGAGGTGATGTTGCCGGTCAAGATGCTCTCTATTGTACATGAGTAGAAGTTCTTAAGGATCTTCTGACTGACTTGGAACTTCCTTAGGCGCCTGAGGAAGTAGAGGCGTTGTCGTGCCTTCTTCACAACACTGTCAATGTGTGTGGTCCATGTCAAGTCCTCGGATATGTAGGCTCCGAGGTACTTAAAGCTGTTGACTCTCTCAACCGGTGCCCCGTCGATGCTGAGGGGGCTGTAGTCCTTGACCCCCGACCTCCTGAAGTCCACAATCATCTCCTTTGTTTTGCTGACGTTCAGGGAGAGGCTGTTTTCCTGGCACCATCCCGCCAGGACCTTGACCTCTTCCAGGTAGGCCCTCTCGTCGTTGGCAGAGATCAGGCCCACCACCACTGTGTCGTCAGCAAATTTGATGATTGTATTGCTACTCCGCTGAGCCACACAGTCGTGTGTGTACAGGGAGTAGAGGAGGGGACTCAGAACACAGCCCTGGGGGGCCCCTATGTTGAGGGTGATGGATGAGGAGGTGCAGTTGCCTGCTCTCACCACCTGGGGTCTGCCAGTCAGGAAGTCCAAGACCCACTGGCAGAGGTCATAGCCCAAGCCCAGGTCCCTGAGCTTGGCTATGAGTATGGAGGGGACTATGGTATTGAATGCCGAGCTGTAGTCGATGAATAGCATTCTCACATAGTTCCCCTGCCTCTTGTCCAGGTGTGATGCTGCTGTGTGCAGCACATGGGCTATGGCGTCCTCCGTGGACCTGTTGGGGCGGTATGCAAATTGCAGGGGGTCCATGTTGATGGGGAGGGAGGAGCAGATGTAGCCCTTTACTAGCTTCTCAAAGCACTTCATGGCTATGGAGGTGAGAGCTACAGGGCGGTAGTCGTTGAGGCAAGCAGGCTTGGATTTTTTGGGTACAGGGATAATAGTGGACTTCTTCAGGCAGGTCTCTACGCCTGTACGTCACAGCCTGCTACACACCTCTGTCTCTACGCCTGTATGTCACAGCCTGCTACACATTTACATTTACATTTAGTCATTTAGCTGACGCTTTTATCCAAAGCGACTTACAAGTTCTGTACGACAAGCCATCAGGAAGGGCACAACTCTATCAGCTGAGTAACAATGTTCATCAAAGTGTTGAGTGCTACAGTGTAGGTTAGTTTATTAGGACAAGTGCATGACAGTACGGTTAGTTAGGGTTAGATTTTTTTTTATTTTTTTTATAGTTTTTTTAAATTCAGATAATGGTTGAAGAAGTGCGTCTTTAGTCGACGGCGAAAGATTGGACGTGATTCGGCTGTCCTAACTGGGGTGGGTAGTTCATTCCACCATTGTGGGGCAAGGACTGAGAATAGGCGACTTCTCTTTGATGACCCTCCCGGAGCTTGGATAGGAGTAGGTCTGAGGCGGCCAGAAGATGCAGAGCGTAGGGGTCTTGAGGGTGTGTAGTTAGAGACCATTGACCGGAGGTAGGCGGGAGCGGTTCCCTTTGCCGCACGGTATGCTAGGTCGAGGGCCTTGAAGCGGATTCGTGCAGCAATGGGGAGCCAGTGCAGGTCCCTAAGAAGTGGGGTGACATGGGCCGACTTCGGTAGGTTTGAGATCAGGCGGGCCGCTGCGTTCTGAATGAGTTGAAGAGGCTTAGTGGCAGTGGCAGGGAGGCCAGCGAGCAGTGCATTGCAGTAGTCGAGGCGGGAGATGACTGTTGATTGGACGAGGAGTTGGGTGGCTTCTTTTGTCAGGAAGGGGCGGATCCTTCTGACGTTGCTCAGGAGGAATCGGCAGGTTCTGGTCGTCGCTGCGATGTGAGCAGAGAAGTTCAACTGGTCGTCGAGGACAACACCAAGGTTCTTGGCGGTCGGGGACGCAGTCACAGCTGCATTCTCGACTGTGATTGAAAGGTCGGTTAGGGGGGAGGATTTGGCCGGCAGGTGGAGCAATTCTGTTTTGCTTAGGTTCAGTTTGAGGTGGTTGGACGTCATCCAGGCGGAGATGTCGGACAGACAGGCCGAGATCCGCTCAGAGACGTGGATATCTGAGGGAGGGAAGGAGAGGAAGAGTTGAGTATCGTCGGCATAACAATGGTAGGAGAAGCCATGAGACGTGATAATGTTACCCAGTGATTTAGTGTAGAGGGAGAAGAGAAGGGGTCCTAAAACCGAGCCCTGGGGGACACCCGTCCGCAGGGGGCGGGTGGCCGACAGGGTCCCTCTCCATGACACTTGGTAGGAGCGGTCATTGAGGTATGATGACAGCCATGTCAGCGCAGAGCCTACACACCTCTGTCTCTACGCCTGTACGTCACAGCCTGCTACACACCTCTGTCTCTACGCCTGTACGTCACAGCCTGCTACACACCTCTGTCTCTACGCCTGTACGTCACAGCCTGCTGAACACCTCTGTCTCTACGCCTGTACGTCACAGCCTGCTACACACCTCTGTCTCTACGCCTGTACGTCACAGCCTGCTGAACACCTCTGTCTCTACGCCTGTACGTCACAGCCTGCTACACACCTTTGCCCAAGAGAGACAAAACCTGTACCAAATCTGGACATCCGTGACCAAATTACTTGTAAAAATGTGGCAATAACTTTGAATTGGGGTGTATACAGAGTATCACTAATAACCAAATGCGTGTCTGAACATTTATGAGTTATGCAGTGATTGAGTAATCAGAAAAGGTAAATTAACTATCTTTTCTGCGTAAGGAAACCATATCTTTATGGCTGTGTTCATCGTCGTTTTCCATGGACACAGTGAATAAACAAGGCTGCACAGACGCTATGAAATAAAATTATATAACTTTTTTTCAACAAATCTTTGGGGACAATAATATAACATATAATATTATTATTATTTATTCAATATGTTAAGGAAAATAACAAGAGTGTATAGGTAACACAGGTTAGTTTACTTCCTCTTTGGGCTGAGGCGTTTGACAGTGGAACGTCATCCAACTCTCTGCGCAGGAGAACGCATTCTAACCGAGAGGAATCCTTCCAGTCACCCTCCGGGAGGGGGGGGGGGGGGGGGGGGGGGGAGGGGGGCTTTCCGCTGGCCTCAGATCAGCTCCAATGTTCCACCATCACCATGGCATTCCAGTCTTCAAACACGCCTGTGTAGGGTTGCGTGGAGACATTCAACATAAACAGAGAGGGTCACCCCCTGCTAATTGCGGGCCCTGAAATAGAAAGGTCACATGGCGCGAGGAGCAGGGGTCGTCTGTGGAACACAATAGTTCCACACGGTGCACCTGGAGCCAGCGGATTACCCTTTGGGAGGTTGTCTGTCACTCGGCGTGGCCCTGTGGCGTTGCCCCGGCACAGAGGAGGTGACAGCTCGGCGCGGTCAGCGCCACGTGGTAGCGAGTCGTCAACCCGCCTCCCATGGAAAAACTATCACCTTCAATTATGTCTGGCTTCTCACACCTCGCAGGCACCTTTTTTAGTCTACCCTTCAGGCACGATCCACTTCCATCGCTGCTGGCTTTCCACCATCCTCTCAGTTCACGTCCTCTCACAGAGGGTGCACTAGTTAGGCCTTGTTTATACAGGGTATCTGCAGGTTAAGACCTTTTTAATACCATTTAGAGCAAGGTTTGATACCAATTTCACGACCATACTAGCAAAAAAACAACAACAACTCATAGCGACACTGAACTGGCGGCTGCACTTGCACTGCAATTTAAATTCTCGCACTTTCCACACAAGCTCTCGCCAGATGCACCAAGCTCCCGGTAGCTCTGTAAAAAACAATGACTTGAATACAAAAATATTTCATATATTTAATATTATTTCATCTCCCGACAGCCGGGGTGCCGCCCCAATTTCTTTTTATACCAGTGCAAATTTACTTTTTTTTAATACCTTTTAAGACCTTACATTGAGAGTTATGAATTTAATACTTTTTAAGACGATTTAATCAGGGGTGCGTTGATGATTTCAAAGCTGGTTGCACTGTGTTTTAACGACGCCACGTGCACGCAGGCTCCCGGACATGTGTGCGCGCTCCCGCGCATGCGCATAAATGTTCCCTCGCATGTGCACAGACTAAAGACAGTGCCTAATTGCCTCTACGAATGGAATGTAACACATTTCATTCACAAGTTTTGTGTGAATGTATCTGAGAACGTATTTGAACACACCTGACGACCTGCGCTATTGTTATGCAAAGTAGCCAGGTGGGTACTTGGCGAGTTGGCGCATCAGTCGAGTGCAGCGCATTCCTGTGTGCACGCGCGTGCACATCCGTGCATGTGCGTGCGCGTGCTTCTGCTCACAGAGCCGGTTGCTCAGCGTGCAACCCCGTCCCATGAGCAACGCACCCCTGGATTTAATACTCCAAAGATACCCTGTTATAACCATGCGCAAGGCGCTTTGCTAGCACCATGGAGAGCACATTGGAAAGCCTAGGGGGGCTTCCTCACATCTACGTTTGGGGCGACAGTAGCTCGGGAGGTAGAGCAGTCGTCTGGTAATCTGGAGGTTCCCGGTTTGATTCCCGTTCCTCCCGGGCAGCATGTCGAAGTGTCTTAACCCCTAACTGCTCCCGATGAGCAGGTTGGCACCTTGCATGGTTGCCTCCGCCGTCGGTGTGTGAATATGTGAGTGAATGGGTAGAATGTGAGGAACAAATTGTAAAGCGCTTTGGATAAAAGCGTTATATAAATGCACCATTTATGTTATGTGACCAATCACTTCGCCATCCGTTTGACTGAGAGCCACTGGTGACCATTCATGTCCATGTGCTGTCCATGCTCTTTCTGAGAGGTGCACATAGTCTACAGAGAGGCTCTGCAACCTACGGATAACCCACGGCCCCTCGTGCGCTTAGATGGACTTTTACCCGCAAGTCTCACAGGAAGAAGTGCGGCTGATTGGCGCAGTGGGCAAGGCGCTCGCCACTAACGCAGCTGGGTTCGAGCCCAGCTCTCGGCGTTGCTACCGGCTGGCCAGTCGTTCATACTAACACAATTGTCAAGTGTTAGAGGGTGGGAAAGCCGGTGGGTGGGGATTGGACGTTGTGGACAGCGACTCCTACAGGTCGGTTTGGTGACGCCGGTGCGGCAGAAGCAGGAAGTATCGGGGGCAGCGTGAGCCTCCCACGCGTTACTCCTCGCCACTGAGAGTTCGAGCTGCTGCGGTGAAAAGATGCGACAGGCTGCCTCCTCGTGTACCGGAGGGGACACGTGATGCAAGGCTTCTGTCCTCACTACAGCCGACCAGTGGGAGGCATAGTCTAGCAACGTTCAAGACAGGGGAGGGAAGAATTGGATACTACGAAATTGGGATGGGAGAAAAATAGAAAATGGGGAGAAAAAGTGGATAAAAAAAAAAAAAAGTCTCACGGGAAGAAGTCATCAGTTACCTGTTGCTTCCTGTCCGAGGCGGGGTCGATGAGGACATTGAGGAGGCTGGGCCTCTCCCAGTCGCTCAGGCTGAGCTGTAAGGCGTCGCGCAACTCCTCCACGGTCCTCACCAGGAACCCTCGCCCGCCAAACGCCGCCATGACCTCATCATAGCGCGCCTCGGGAAGCAGGGTCACAGGCGGGGCTCTGAGGAGCACAACGAAAACGCAAGCTAAGCTTGTATCACTTTATAGGAAACCCAGACTGAATAAACATCAGCTTTGCATCCCAAACCGCACTCACATAGTGGTCAGATCTCCCATCTTTGCCATCTCTTTCCACGTCTCGGGATCCATGCCGCTGTATATCCCGTTGTTATTAACGACGATGATGACCACGGGTAGATTATACCTGGAACAACAAGCGGAACATTAACTACTCTTGTGCACATAATAAGGGAACAGAGAGATAGAAGTAGGGACGGGCGTGAGTAATGTTTTCCCAGATCGAGTACTCGCACGAGTTACTCAAGTAGTGCTCGAGCAACTGTTTAGGGAAATCTATTTTTAGATGCATTTTAAAGCACATGGCAGCAGCAATAATGAGATATTGCGAGGAGTCACACACATCCCTGCTACGATTTTATTATGTCTCGCACCGCAGACATAACAATGCACAGCAATATACCAGATGCTTAAAGCTTATTGTTAGCAAAACAGTCAGTTACCATTTGTAATAATTACATTACCTCTACTCTGTCTGCAGCAGGTCTCTCCGCTCATGGAATGGCATGTCCATATACTACTAGTCTATGAACGCTACGCAAAGTGGGCGACATGTTGTTGGCACAATTTGGAAATGCACATACAAGAACCACTGTTTTTATCTTTTAGATAATGCTAAACTAGCTGTGCAACAAACTCTTCACGGTAACGTTAGCAAAGAGGCGACGTTAGCCGTCTATGCTCCACTGCTTCCAGTTGTTGTCTTCCTGCAACAACTCACGCCTTGTGGGATTTCAGAGCAAGATTTCTGTTTCAGTGGCAAATAAAATCCAGTGGTGGTAACCTATTCAAGAAAAAATAAATCGAGCACCCTCAAAAACCACTGGAGTTCAGTTGAAACGGCGAGTACTCAAGTCATCGATTACTCAAACCCATCCCTGAATAGAACGAGGGAGAACGTACAGACCTGCACATGGTCTCCACCTCCATCCCAGAGAAACCGAAGGCGCTGTCCCCCTCCACACACACCACCCTCTGGCCTCTGTTCTCACTCCTCTCCACGATCGCAGCTGCTATGGCAAAGCCGAGGCCCACCCCCATCGTACCGAATGTGCCGGCGTCCAACCTGCACACACACATACACACGATTAGATACACATAGATACATACTACCTACTGCCATCACTGTTTACAACTGCCCTAACAATCCTAGTATTCATAATAATCATAACTATCTACCTCATATAACCATATAACTCTGTATGATAGCACGCACGGTAGTGCATTATTATAGTATATATATAGTATACCATATATTTATATTTACCGCAAATATATCCATCTGTCTGAATATACCTGCAGATAATACTTCTATATACCTATTTATACACCTGCATATAAACCATATAACTCTGTATCATAGCATGTACAATAATGCTGTATATACCGTATACATATCCACATCTGTCATATTATTTTTTATATTATATATATATTTATTTATTTATTATTACTTTTTACATATCTGTATATACTATATCTGGACATATCCCTTACCTACTCTTACTACTAGTTACGCTGCTGGTCAGTATGACTTTTACTACCATACTGTCTTTATACCTGTATCACTGTACATATTAATACTACTACTCTGTACATATATCTGATTAGCACTATTACTCAGTAGTACTCATTTATATATTTTATACCCAGTTTAATCACCTGTACATTGTATATCACTGTTGCACATTACTGTTACATTTGCACTCTGGTTGGATGCCAGACTTCTTGTCGTTGTACTGTAGCCTACTTCTGCTGTATAATGACAATAATTTGAATCTAATCTAATCTAGAGTAAATTCCCACGAACAACTATGCCGCCTTTTGACCACGTCGTTCCAGCTCTTGTCAAAACGAAGGACATGGGTTTAAGCAATGTGGTGTTACATGATACAGTACACACACAACAAGCTGTGTTCATTCATTAATCATGCAAAATGATGATGACCAAACGGGGCGAACATATTCAGTGAACGTGGCCCTTCCACCTTCCACCGGAGAAGAGCGCGCCCCTTGCCTGTGTCGAGGGAGGTAGTTGTTTAACATGGTGCGTCCTATGTCCATGGTGTTGGCCCCCTCGCTGACAATGATGCAGTCCTGGGGCAGCAGCTGGGAGATGTGGTGGAACACGGTGTAGTAGCTCATGGGCACCGTGGTCTGAAGAGCCAGTTCCTGGAGAGAGAGACGCAACAAACAACAGTGGTATTAATCACGGGTGATAAACGAGTGGAGTACATTATCCAGGGTTTATCTGCAGGTTTCAACAAGTAACATTTTAAGACCTTTTTAATACCACTTAGAGCTAAATTTAATAAAAATGTCACGACCATATGAGCAAAAGAAAAACAAGACATAGCGACACTGAACTGGCAGCTGCACTTGCGCACCAAATAAAATTCTCACACGCTCAATACAAGCTCTCGCCAGACGCACCAAGCTCCCGGTAGCCCCGGGAAAAACAACAACCCCCAAGAATGTGATACCTGTGCAAATTAAATTGAAGACTTAAATTGAATACCTTTAAGAATTATGAATTTAACCTCTTAAGCCCTAGCCATATTTTCTGAAAATCCGCCTAACAATACATACCTAAGTAAATGGAAGATTGCTCCACTTCTACAAGGTCCATTTGCATGCTCTTGTGTGTCTGTTACTAGGCTTGAGTAAATTGTAATGAACCAAAGGAGAATATCAATAATTTTTTTTCCTTTTTACATTTGTCATCTTTGACGGTGAATAACACCATGCTAAAAAATGACCAGACATGAAAAACAGCCCCTGACCTCGTTCAGCACCTTCTTGAGATCACATGTACAAAAAATCTAAGCAAATGAATAAAGGGAAGATGATTAAACAGAAGGTTTTGTAGATACAGTACTGAATTCTGCCATCCGGACACATGCAATTTGAAATATTATTATAGAATTTAGAATATCAGGCCTTTTTATGACCTTATTATAGCCAAGTCGCACATCTATGGATCGGGCCAAATCTCCTCTTTCCAATGGCAGAGTTCAATCTGGATTTAGTATCACCAGGCGTGATCCACAAACCGTGAATGAAATCTACTGTAAGTACAGTTACTTCTTTATAATGGAAATTGCTCCGCCATTTTTAATCGGATTGCAACGCCGATTTTTGCGTTAACAGAAAGGTAGATAAACTAACTGCATTCTAATGTATGCCAATAACGTTCAGTTTTGTGGTCGATAATCCAGAAAATTAAGATAAATAAAAATAAATGTCCACAAGTCATATGATTGACAGGAGCTGGCTTGAGCGGGGTAATGTCGTTTTTCGAAATTCCAACGGCATTCGAAACCTCTGGGACTCGACTACAAAAAAATGGCAGCGCGCATTCAAAATGGCGGATATTCGCTAATTTCTGAATACATTCCCAAAACTAATATTTCACTAATAACACTTTAACCTATTGGTAAACAAACGTATTGCTGAAAATATACACTATGACTGCTGTTTTGACAGGGTTAGGGTATTTACTCTTGGCTACATACAAAAATTAAAATAAACATTAACTCATTTCCCACCAACAACGAGTTTACTCGTAATAAATATGTTATGGAAACGTGGCACGTTAGCCACAAGGACCAGGCTAATGGCTGGCGCCCAATGTGTTAACTCATACAGTCTGTAGAGATGGATTTATGACGTGATGTCATTTGCGGTCCGCTAAATAGGTTAATACTTTAAGACAATTTGATACCCTGCATCAAGAGGATAATATACAGTACTTACAACACACTTACCTTTGTCATCTTTGCGTTAGTGGCCATCTTGTCCTTCAGTGTGTCCCACCACTCGGTCTCAGACGAGTAGCTCCAGCCGTCTTCACGGATCTTCTCCAGGAGCTACAGATTCAGAGTTTTATTTGCCATATGCAACAAGTACAATGGAATTCTTACTCTCCCTTTGCCCCACAGCATAAAGGAATAAAAAAGCAACAATTGACAGAATAAAAAAGCAGGTATTTATATAGAATAAACAATAAACTGTAAAATAAGTACAAGTATAAGTAAATACAAATACAAATAAAAATAAGTACACATTCGACAAGCTAAAATAATTGCACGAGGGTGCAGTAAAGTGGCTGAGCGTTTGAGTCCAGTAATGAGCAGATTAACTGCAGGAAGTAGGAAGTGATGCAACTGTATCCATCACAAGCAGGGCTTTCACCAACATTTTAGAACAAGATGGGTCGCAACTAGAGGTTGTTCCGGAGGGGAGGCAAAAATATTTGCAATAAAGAAAACCATTTGCTAGGCGGTCAGGTGGCGTAGCGGAGATTGCGCTCGTCACCAATGCAAGAGGCTGCGGTCTCGACTCCCGGAGTCAGCATTGCTTGAGGCTTGGGCTGATCGCTATACTAACTCGTTTGGCTGGGTTAGGGGGAGGGCAAGTCATGGGTGGGAATCTGGCGTTGTGGACAGCGACGCCTACAGGTCAGGTCTGGGCGCTTGCTCAGCGGAGGCAGGACTTGATGAACACAGCGTGACCTCCCACGCGTTACACTTCACCAATGAGAGTCCTCGCTGCCAGGTGAAAAAAGAGTCACTGGCTGTCGCCGCACGTGTCGGAGGAAGCGGATGACTTCAGGGTTCCCTTGTACCGACCGGTAGGAGAACATGCGCACAACAACCAGGTAGGGGAGGGGGGGAATTGGCACAACGACTAAATTGGGACGGGGAGAAAACAGAGAAAATTGGAGAAAGAGAGGACTAAAAAAATTAATAAAAAAGGAAAAAAACAAAAAAACATTTGGTGAAATTTCCTGCAACTTAAAAACACAATTTCAATAAAATAGCAAACACAAGGGTAAATTCCAAATACGTTTGTTATTTAAGTACAGTGTATACAGTTGAACAATAGTTTAACATTAAGATAAAATATTCCTTTAGTGATCCCCTTGAGGAAATTCTGGAACGCATTTTCCACGAAAACACACGCATGCATTAGGGGTGTGGACATTTCTTGATTATAAGATGCATCGCGATGCGGACGTGGACGATTCTGCATCAATGCAGTGACAGAACATAATCGATTATTAAAATAAAATAAAATAATATATATTTAAAAAAAAATTACTCCCTTGCTAGCTTTTATGTTCTTTTACAATGTAGCGCTTTGGGATTTGCTCCACAACTAAAGCGCCCTACAAATCAAATATATTATTATTATCATATTATTAAAGCTAGTGCTCTGGTCATGCATCCACTCAACTCATAGAAAATACAGCATCAGGCTATTCTAAAAGTATTGATACTAATTAAATGGAGTATTGAACTGTTTTTAACAGCTGGGTATCGAGATACCTTTCTAGTATCTGTATCATGCAACACTAGTAAAGACATTTATTTTGACATTCTGATTTAAGAACTTTCTAAATAAAAGTTAATTTATCTGACTGCTTGTATTAATTGATGAAAAAGTAGCCATGTGCAGTAATATAGATTATAAAATTGAGGATGTAATATATTATTCTCAATTGAGATGCATCGTAGAATCGAATAGTGAAGATTCACAGCTCTAGCATGCATGCATGCACATTGCACACACAGTGGAACAGAGGACAGAGCAATCACGTTTTAGATAATGATGCGTCTGTTTCTAAGTTCAATTGCAATTAGGGCTGGACAATATATGAATATTTATTATCTCATCTGTGTGATCATATTGTGTTTTTTTTATATTGTGAATCGTGACGCACAATTCTGTTATCTAAAACGTAATAATAATAACAACAACTGTATCACACATCCCATTACCACGCAGTCCGATATGATCAACATTACAATGATTAACTTCACACCAAAGCACTGGATGCACATCATTATCGAAAAGAAGTCTTCTGAATATTGCAGCACCTTTGTTCCCCCATATCAGGCAACTCTAACTGCAATTAAAATATCTCCGGTGCAGTTCAATGATTTTAATATGGCAGAAGCGGACACAAGATTGAAAGAGACAAATCAATTGTGCGGGGGTTACTGTAGGTTATCACTCACATTGCAGTAAACATACCTGATTGACAACAGCACTGATGTCTCCGAGCAGAGCGGCAGCTGGCCTTACATTGTTTCCCATCTCCTCGGCACAAAGGTCAACCTAAGAGCGGGGAGCACGCGGGCTATGTTACTATAGCATACCAGCAGCTCCACATGAGCGCTCGCGCCAGACACATTCCAACTGGAGGAGAGGTGACCAAACCTGGACATGCTGGACTATAAAAATACGAACGCATTACCACACACACACTGTAGTGGATAAACAACACAGTATAACCATAACCATTGCCATGTCGTTACTTTACAAGACCCACGGAGACACACAGAGGTTTGATTCAAATGATAATGTGCTGAAATAGAAATATCTGTGTTACGGACGGTGTCCTTATGTATATATATATATATAGGGAGTAGGGATGTCCGATATTATCGGCCGATATTGGCATTAAAATGTGATATCGGAAATGATCGGTATCGGTTTAATTTATTTTTTTATTTTTTTTACATTTATTTAACCTTTATTTACCCAGGCAAGCAAGTAAGAACAAATTCTGATTTAATTTATTGTCAAAAGTATGCATAATGTTGTGTTAATTCCACAACAAGAGATATGTAATGTTAATGACCTGAAATGATTCCATTTTGGGGGGGGGGGGGGGGGGGGGGGGGGGGGGCTGCATATATCGGTATTGGTTGATATCGGTAATTAAGAGTTGGACAACATCGGTATAAAAGCCAATATCGAACATCCCTAATAGGGAGTTATGTATGTTATCTGTTGTGTATATAGGCATGTTTTGGGTTGTCTCCCTCTTGTGCCTACATATCTATTTCTCAGGTGTCTCTGTTCCAGCTTCCAGCAGCCAGCTGGTCAATCAGCAACTCACCCCAGTGCAACGGCAGCTGAAGCTGATCTGCAATCAACATCCACTCTCCCTTTATATATCCCATGTTGTGCAATGTTAGTTAGCTCTTTTGGCTCATTGTGGTGGTGGGTGTCTCTCTGTCTTTGGTGATAATTCTCTTTGTGTCGTTTGGTATAGAGCCGTGGCTCTTTAGAGGGATATAGAGCAGTGGCTCTTCAGAGGTAAAAGCTCTGGTTCTTGGGGATATAGAGCAGTGGCTCTTCAGAGGTAAAAGCTCTGGTTCTTGAGGTACATTTGGTAGAGCTGGTAAAAACTCTGGTCATTAGTTTGTGTACATTTCTGTATTAACCCTATATTGGTTCCCTTGTTCACCCAGCCTATGGTGACTACTTTTCTTGTGTATTAATCTTTTTGTTTCGCACACAGGGACATTGAGGACAGGAAGATACCCTGGGTCTACATTTTGCATCACGTAGGTGACCTGATGTTAAAGGGGACATGCATTGCTATTCCAAGCACTATTTGGGCATCTTTACACAATTCCTGTGAGTCTATTGAACACATCTGTAAGCTTTTATTAAAAAAAATTCATCGTTTTATATTTCTAATTAAGTACTCAAAAGCCAAATTTCTCACTTTGGATTTCAGGCTGTGTTGGCCTGGATCCGCCCATAAGCACTTTGAGTGACAGTCATCCACACAGTCTGTGACTGGCACAGAGAGAGATAGAGACTGAGGGGGATACTAATTCATTTTGCTGCGGGGGCATAATCCCACGGGACAATGCATTGGTAACTTGTTTCAAATGACAATATATACCCCTGTGATTATTATTGTACGGATCGTAATACGGGCGTGCGCGTGGGAGCATGCGCAAAGATATTACAGTGATATGCTGATGCTCGACTGCGAGGGAGAGAGAGAGGGACACACGGAGGCACGGAGCACTGTAAACGCTGCGTGTGTGAGAGAAGACGGGTCCCCCTCTATCTCTCTCTCTCCCTTGCAGAGTCGCAGTCGACCACTTTCTCGTTTGAGGAAGTGTCGGGTTACACTATCTGCCTCGCTCTGTTTGAGGAAGTGAAGATTTTCCACTCTCTCTGCTGTCGCTGTCAACCATAGAGGGGGCGTTAGTTATGCAAATCAGTGCTATATTCACGTCAGCAAAACTGTCAAATCAGAACAGCTTAGTTGAGTGAGGGAAGATCTCGTTAACTCTAGACTAGACTGATGAGTCAATATGGTAATTAGGGACACAGACCCATTGATACTAACCCCTATTACTATAAAACCATGCTAAACACAGAAAAAATGCGTGTCCCCTTTAGAGTGAGCACCACCACCTGTACTTTTGGGCGTTCAGCGCCTGTAAAGGGGAGGGTGGGTTTTCATTTCCTTTTGTATTTTATTTGGTGCCACTAGGAAGTCCTCCTTGCTTTGTGTTGCTGTGTTTTGATTGTGAAATAAATACTATTATTTAGCTAATTGTTTCTATGGTTTTGTGTCACTGCACCCTCACCTTCCCTGTCTGTGGCCTTGTGTTGCGTCCCCGTACTGGGGTGAGTAACAATCTGAAATAAAAAATTATATATAATATATATATATACCGGTATATACTATTATGCACTTTGCTAAGTAATCTACCTTGCTTATATTACTACCTACTATGCTAGTGTTGTCTATACTACCATGCACTCAAGACTCAAGTTCAAAACTGTTTGATGAACAATCCTACTGACCCTTAGCTGCCAGAGTTGTACCCTTCCTGCTGACTTGTTGTACAGAACTTGTAAGTCGCTTTGGATAATGCCAGTTACCCAGGTGGTTGCCAGTTACCCAGGTGGGGTATCTCCTGGGCCTTTCTGTGTGGAGTTTGCATGTTCTCCCCATGCTCGCAAGGGTTTCCCCCCCCCCCGATAAGAAACCCAATGGAAAAACATGCAGAACAGATCGCTAACGCTGTCACGTCCCTGACGAAGACGGACAAGAGCACTTGGATTGGTCCCTGGGTGCGGCCCCACGCCGCAGCCCATGTCTGCCCTTGGGGGGAAGGACGACGGGATGGGTCAAATGCAGAGAGGAACATGTCATCGGCGACCCAAAAACAAAAAATTGCATGTGTGTGTATCTGTGTGCCGCCCATTGCATGTGTGTGTCACTGCATGACGACATTGTCAATGTGTGCAATGAATAAAGACCAAAGTCCAGTTTAATAAAAGCGTCAGCTAAATGACTAAATGTAAAATGTTCTGCTATGGTACGTGAAGACATGCTAAAAGAAGAAACCTTGGGGCTGGTGGGTTTGACCTACCTGGATGACCTTCACGTGAGGATGGAATCTAGGTGGAAGACCAAAATGGAGGATCCAGTTCAGTCTGGCCCCGAAGAGAACCACCACGTCAGCCTGGAGCAGAGCTCTGGGTTAAGGACACAGGGGGAGGAGAATAAGATAAGATATTCCTTTATTGATCCCCTTGGGGAAATTCAGGCATCATAGCAGAATGGGGGAGGTGGAGGGGAGGTACAGGTAGTAAAAACAAGCAGTGTAAACAATATAACAAATCAATATAATTAACTAATTGCTAGCGGAGAAGCTCTCTGCGATGCAGCTGGAGCACGGCTTGGTGGCCTGGATCAAGGACTACCTCACTGAGAGGCCACAGTACGTCAGACTAAAGGACAGTCAGTCTGACGTACTGGTGAGCAACACCGGCGCCCCCCAGGGAACTGTGCTGTCACCCTTCCTCTTCACCCTCTACACCTCAGACTTCTGCCGCAACTCCAGCGGGTGCCACCTGCAGAAGTTCTCAGACGACTCCTCCATCGTAAGCTACATCACCGACGATGATGAGGAGGAGTACAGAGCCCTGGTGGAGAGCTTCGTGGGGTGGAGCGACAGCAACCACCTCCAACTCAACACCAGTAAGACCAAGGAGCTGGTGGTGGACTTCCGGAGGGGCAAGAAGAGGCCCCCCCCGATTCCCATCTCCATCCGAGGGGTGGATGTGGAGATGGTGGACTCATACAAGTTCCTTGGGGTACACCTGAACAATAAACTGGACTGGTCGGACAACACAGAGGCCCTCTACAGGAAGGGACAGAGCAGGCTGTTCTTCCTGAGGAGACTCAGGTCCTTCAATGTGTGCAACAAACTGCTGCAGTCTTTTTACCAGTCTGTTGTGGCCAGCATCCTCTTCTATGCTGTGGCATGCTGGGGAGGCTACATCAACTCAAGGGACACCAACAAGCTCAACAAGCTGGTGAGGAAGGCTAGCTCTGTGGTGGGAGTCGAGCTACCTAGACTTGAGGTGATGGTAGAGAGGGGGATGATAAGGAAGCTGGATGCCATCATGGAGAACCCCTACCACCCTCTCTACGACGAGCTAGTCAAGATGAGAAGCTCGTTCAGCCACAGACTCATCCCCCCCCGACACTCAACTAACCGCCTCGGACAGTCCTTCATACCAGCGGCCATCAGGCTCCACAACAGTGGGCAGCGACTAGCAGCCTCCAGGCCCCACAACAGGGGGCAGCGACAGCGACTGCTACCAGACATTGACCTGGGACTTATAGGAACCCAAGGGGGACAAAGTAGACTACCCTGGTACTTTGATTAATGTAGACTCAGTAGATAGTAAATTATTATAACACTACCTCTTGCATACTGCACCTCATGTGACACTGTGAATAATGTGAATATTCCTCAGCTAGTCAGATAGTAAATTATATTGACCATATTGATCAAATTGTTTACACTGCCTGTGTTGTCTTTTACTACCTGTATACTGTGTTGTTTTACTACCTGTACCCCTCCCCCCCTCCCCCCCATGCTGCTATGATGCCTGAATTTCCCCAAGGGGATCAATAAAGGAATATCTTATCTTATCTTATCTTATCTTATACAGTATTCAAATATGGTGCAGTATGCATAAGGTAGTATTATTGTCCTTTTTAGGTTCCTAGTAGTTGGATGTCTGGCAGCAGTCCCTGCCCAGTGCAGCCTGATGGCCGCTGGTATGAAGGACTGGCCGAGGCAGTTAGTTGAGTGTCGGGGGGGGGGGGGGGGGGGGGGGGGGGGGTATGAGTCTGTGACTGAACGTGATTCTCATGTCATGTGGACAGACCGACAAAAATAACAGGTTTGTTAGGGCTGAGCCATATGGCCAAGATATCATATCACAATATTTTTCTTTCATATCACATACGTTTTGACGGTACAACAGTATGTGACGGTAGAGTTTTCCAGTACAAATTGTACAATGTAATATGACTTTTGTACGTCTTCATCTTGTAATACAATTGTCTTGGTGCTATTTCATTCAAAACGGCCTATTTTTCTTTTTAATACTGCTTGCAAAGATGATTTTTTATTAACTTTCAAATATATTATACAGTGTGTATTTTAAATGTAGTATTGTTATTTCTTAATTATAATTTTTATTATATAAATATCATTTATAATATATTATATTTATAAATATTATATAAAAAATTATATATATATATATATTTTTATACAATATATTTATATATCATGGAATGACTGTATAGTAAAAATCCACACATTTGCATGAATCCATGACCGTATACTATAATATTTGGTATACCTCCCTATCATATGTGTCAATAAAAAATTTTCTTAACCCATTTAGACCTAAAAACGCCTGCTAAAAACGCCTATTAAAACTAGGGCTGGGCGATAAAACGATAACGATAACTATCGCGATAAATTATTTCCTCGAAATAAACGTGAAACGTGGTCGCAAAGTTTCGATATATCGATTTTCCAAGCTTGGATATGAGCACACGCACTAACAACCAATCAGTGAAGGAGATGGCCGATAGCGGAAGGAGACCCGGAAGGAGGCGCGGAGGTAGGACTCAGTAAACAAGGCTGGCTATGGCTAATTAGCTTGCACGGCGCTATTTTACAGTTTACCTGCCGAGTTGGTGTGTGTTTTGAATTCTGAGGGTAACTGTTATAGTAGTGTGGGGTATACGGTGGACGTCGTTGCAATGAATTGGGTGGAACAGAGTATTTTAGGGTCATTTTTGAGTCATGAGATACTCCGCTTGAGATACTCCGCTTGCTTTTGCTAACTGCTAACGTGCGCGGACTGATGACGACATCAACTCAACTCTCGAGACATTCACAGCAGCAAAACAAGTCAGCCCGCGTATCGGCGCCGGGCATAATAAGTTAATTAAACTTGACAGACATTATATCGATGATAATTATCGATATCGAGTTATATGAAAATAATTTAATAATTTTATCGCGATAACGTTTTTGGTCATATCGCCCAGCCCTAATTAAAACCTATGCAATTATTAAAACCTGAGGGTTTTTTTGGAAAGATTTTCAGAATTGTCAATCTTCACTAAAACCTTTTATATCTCAGTCTCTGGCACAGGTAGAAACATGAAATGAAAACCATTTGATAGAATACAACTTGGGCTTTTATTTGAACATCATTAATTTACTATAATGTGCATTGACATTCATAAGAAATCTATAAACAACAACAAATATAAAATACTAAATATAAGATACTGCCACCTAGCATGATTCGGCCGACATTGCAATCTCGATGTCTCAGTATGAGTCCCAATGATACACAGAGGTCCGTGAGACTGTATAGAATATTAAAATCAAATCAAATCAAAAATTATGAAAACGATCGAAAACCCGAGATTTCTCGGGTTCTGGCGCTCAACCGCTGGCGAGATAACCAGAGAAATGTCGGGTCTGGCGCTGAAAGTGTTAATAAAAAAATATATAATAATAATTAAAATCCCAAAGCATTCCCCCACATGTATTTCAGCTAATCACAGCGCTTTTCATTACTCACATACGTCACGGTGACCAATTGCAGCCACTCTTATTGTCTGGGACCAAATACGGCCACGCCCCACTCCCAGCAAAAAGTGGGAATCTCTAGAATGGGTTTGGGGCGGCGCTGTATACGGAAGTAGCTCTCAAGGTGACGATTAGACAACACTTTTTTGTTGTCAGTAGATGGCAGCATTGGTTTAAAATTAAAGGCTGAAAATGTTGAGAACTACAACACTGCATTTCCCAAGAGCGTTAGCACAGGTCGCAGGTCACTGGGATGGGTCTATATTCTCCGACGTGATCTGAACAGCGTTAAACTATTACTGCAACCTCGGTATAGCGACCGCGAATGGCCAACTAATTATCTTAACAAAAGTGCGCTGGTAGCATTACATATGTTGTCTAAAGGGGGACATATGGTACAATTTAAGATTCTAATGATAATCGGCATATAAAGGACAAGATAAAGCATTGTTAATTTGTAAGAAACCTCAATGAAAACGGCGCAGGGTGCTATTGTTATGAAAATGTGATAGAATCCTATAAAAATGTGGACGCACTTGGCCTATGTTCCGTTACCTTGAAAATGGCGACACTGTCTGAAATGACCTACACGCACATGTAGCATCCGGTCTTAAAAGTATACACACACACACACACAGCATCCGGTCTAAATGGGTTTTAATTGAATAAACCTACATACAGAATGATGTGAAATGTATGAAGGGAGGCTGACCTAGAGCGAGCTGCAGCCACACAGTTGCCATGGTTATCAGGTAGCACTCCCTTTCCCATGGGCGTGGGCAGGAAGGGCAAGCCGCTCAACTCCACCAGCTCCTTCAGAGCACCTTCTGCTCGGCCGTGGGCCGCTCCTGTTGGGGGCCACGTTACATTAGATTCAAATGTATTGTCATCATGCAGCACAAGTACAGTACAATGAAAGGACGTTTGGCATCCAACCAGAGTGCAAATGTAACAGTAAAGTGCAATAGTAATATACAATGTACAGGTGGTTAAACTGGGTATAAAATATATAAATTGAGTATAGTGCTAATCAGAGATGTAGTATTAATATGTACAGTGATACAGGTATAAAGACAGTATGGTAATAGTCAAACTGGCCAGCAGCGTAACTAGTAAGATTAGGTAAGGGATGTGTACAGATATAGATATAGAATCTACACATATGCAAAAGGGTTATGTTGAGGTATGTACAGACAAATGTATATATATATATATATATATATATATATATATATATATATATATATGGTAAGAATAAAGGAATATCGTATCTTAATATATATATACACACGGTATATAGAGCATTTTTGTACATGCCATCATACAGTTATATTTGTTAAATGCAAAAAGTATGTATAAGAAGTATAAGTATGTATATAGAGGTACATATACAGGTAGATTCAGACAGATATGGATAAATATGTGGTAAATATAAATATATAAATGTATATATACGGTATATAAAGCACTATTGTACATGCTATCATACAGAGTTATATGCATAGACTATAGAATGAGCTTACAGATTCCAGGTAGTTATGACCATATCTTATATCTTATCTACAGAACCACCATCTTTGATATGCCCACTCTGTGTTCGGCTGATAATGGAAGCATGACTATATAAACTGAAAACAGTCACAAGACATTATTTGTTGTGCCCAGAGATCAAATCAAATCAAATTGATTTGTAAAGCCCGAAATCACAAGGTAATATTCCTCATGGGCTGTTCAAGTCTTCTTTAAACAAGTCAAGAAGAAACATCACAAAAAAAATCTAAATCCACCATAAAATCCAAATATGCAACACTCCCAGACATTCCCCAACGAAGGTAAGGAAAAACGCACTAAAAACCTAGCAATAGGAAAAAAGCACCACAGGCGATGTGGAGGAGAGAAACCTTAGAGATGATGTTAAGTGGAACTGTAAGTACCCCTCCTGGTCCAGGACAGGATATCTGCAAGTTCAATTTAAGACTTTTTAAGACCTTTTTAATACCACTTAAAACAAAGTTAAATACCAATTTCATGACCATGCTAGTCAAAAGCAACAACACATAGCGACACTGAACGATAGGTTATGACTATAACCAAGTTCTGTTAATTAGGGGTGACGCTTGGCATCACTCATGCACTCCCTCGCGTACGTGCACGCGCACTGAATAAATTCCACAAATGTACCTTTAATACCAGTATTAGTCTGACCACACCCCTCATCAGCTTACCTTCATAAGCAGGTGTGTGGTCACCTGCTCTCCTCCTACCCAAGCTTTCACCACAAGGTGAGGTCAAGGGTTGCAGCGGCGTCGGATGCCAAGCGTCACCCCTAATTAACAGAACTTGGTTATAGTCATAACCTATCGTTCTGTATCATTAAGGGGTTCCGCTTGGCATCACTCATGCACAAAGGGAGGCCAAGCGGAGCCACTGGCCGACAAATACACCCCGCTGAAGGCCCCCCACAACCAACAGAACAGGGAGGGCCGAGCCCCCCCGACCCCCCCTAATGGAGGGCACCCCCCCTATTAGAGGTTTACCGGGAGGGCGACGGACCCGACCGTGCGAAGAGGCACTCAAGCAACTCAACGCACAGGGTGAGCAGACCGTGGCTTGACCCCACGACTACACACACGCACAACCCGCATCCCTCACATGCAGCAGGCTGCAACTGGTCAAGGAGCCACAGTCTGATGTGGCCGACAGTAGGGCATCCTGCTGATGAGGCCAAGGTGGTTCCTCGACATCCTCGAACAGGGAGCCCCATGGAGCCATTTCTCCCCCCTCCGGTGTTTCCTGAGGAGGGATACTCTCCTCCACGGGACCATCATACAAGAATCCGTCCGCCTCTTCCATGAAGTCCTCAGTTTCCATCGGAAATCCAGAGCCGGACGCATCCTCGCTGGTCTCCAGCAGTTCCCCAAACCCAGGCCGTTCGCGCCTGCATGCTACCATCTTGCGACGTGAACGGGCAGACGCGAAAAGTTTGCGTCGCAAATCCTCCGGCTCCAAAACAACCGACCGTTCACCAACGGACGATTCCCTGGAACCAGAAGAACCAGAGTCGAGATCAGGCCATCGCCGGAGCGACGGCACCGACTCCTCGGCTCTTCGGAGAGGCAAACTATCCATCGGCTGTCTCCTGGGCTGGGTCGGCAACCATGAAAGTGGCAACAGCCCAGCACCAGAACGCACGACGGAGGCGGGAATGGAGAACCGCTGGTGAAGAGTAGGTCTAGCGGGTCTACTCTCCGCAGAATACATTATGACCCAAACTTTTTCTTTACAACAGATATGAGAAAAGAAAAAATTAAGCACAATGTAGACTTGTCACAACTCTTTTCAACTAATCAACACGTCAAGTGGGGTACTACCGAGGCACTTCCTTGTGGTGAAAGCGAGAAGGAGGAGAGCAGGTGACCACACACCTGCTTATGAAGGTAAGCTGATGAGGGGTGTGGTCAGACTAATACTGGTATTAAAGGTACATTTGTGGAATTTATTCAGTGCGCGTGCACGTACGCGAGGGAGTGCATGAGTGATGCCAAGCGGAACCCCTTAATGATACAGAACTGGTGGCTGCACTTGCGCGGCAATTAAAATTCTTGCACGTTCCATACAAGCTCTCGCCAGATGCACCAAGCTCCCGGTAGCCCGGCAAAAAACGGCGGCTTGAATACAAAAACATTTCATATATTTAATATTATTTCATCTCCCGACAGCCGGGCTGCCCTCCATTTTTTTTTTTTTTTTTTATACCTGTGCAAATGAAATGTAATACTTTTTAAGACTTTTAATACACCGCAGATATCGTGTAGGATCACATCCTGCCAGACCCTTCTCTCCTGTGTCTCCCTCCCAGCTTTCCAACTGTATCGATAAACAAAAAATACAAGAGGAGTTTAGGAGTTAAAAAAAGACATTATTTGTTTGAAAGTTATATACCTTTGCCAATGATGAGTAAGGGCCTTTCAGCACCTTTTAGGATGGAGAGGGCCTCTGTGATCACTGTGTGATCAGCCAGACTCACTGGAGGAGGTGGACAACAGGACACAAGTCTGCTGGGAGGAAGACAGTGGTTTCAATGTGACACAGACAATGTATTATCATTTATCAGACATTGTTTCATGACTGAAAATAACGTCTAACCTGACTTTGCTCCTGTCCACTTTATCATTCACCATGTCCCCTGAAATGTCCACGTAACAGGCACCTGGACGTCCATACATGCTTGTCCGAACTGCCTATCAGAAAAGCAGAAATCATTCTGGCTAATCAGATTTTTTTTGCTCATTATGTGACTCAGATCTGTTTTTTTCCATAACAGTGAACAGCACACATCACATGGAATGTGATCTTTTCAATTCTGATTTGGGCTATTTTCATAATGGTCCTGAATCAGATACAGGACTGATTATTTGCAATGCAACCTCAGTCTGAACAGTCATATCGGAATTCATGCGACTTTTACGTCACTCTAGAGATCGACAACACTCATCACAATTCTGCGCTGGCGGGAGTCACTCATGAATACAAACATGGAAGACAGCTGTGAAATCTGTTTCTGTTTGGGATGCACCGAATACTGGTATGGGATATCAATATGATACCAGGCTAAAATAGAATATCGGTATCAGAGAATTTCCCGATACTAAATCCGATACCAAGAAACACGTCTAACATGTCAGAAGTCAAGGAAAAGGACACTGGCTCCCCTGAAAACCTACTTTAAGACGTTCAGGGGGGGGGGTTCTAATTTTTTTTTAGATTTTCTGTACATTAAGGTTCCTGAAATAGATAATAATAAAAAAGAAATGTCTGTTGTGTGTTTATTTGTAATGTATATATCCATATCTGTCTGAATATATACATGCATACAATCCTTATATATACCTACTTATACACCTGCATATAACCCATATAACTCTATATATATAACCCATATAACATTATCCAGGTGAAAAGTTAACTTCATTCAAGCGAGGCATTGCAATCCTTGACATAAATAATTTGATGTATAATTAAATCAAAGGAAATGCGTTTGGGTCTGAAAGTGTGGCTGGTCTGCCGTTCTGCAGCTGGATACTATTGGTTTGTTTTGGCAAAACTCTTCTGCTCTGTGTGACAATAAATAAATTAATGATGATATGCAATTTAAAACCAAAAATAAAATCCATATTTTTTTTTTTGTCGATCCCGATCTTCGGAAAATCACGTGATCGGCCCCGATCCCGATCACGTGATCGGATCGGGACATCGCTACATGTAATACAGTATACATATCTATCCACATCTGTCTGTATATACCTGCATATAATACGTTTTACATATCTGTAGATACTATATCTATATCTGTACATGTCCCTTACCTACTCTTATAGTTACAGTATGACTAGTATATTATTATTGCACTTCACTGTTACATTTGCACTTTGACAATTAATTTGAATCTAATTTAATCTAATCTGATTCACCAAAAAAACAAAGACAAGGACAATGAGTGATGACAACAGCACACCAGCTACAGCTAACGTTATTTTGCCGGGGGGCTGTCGAGGAGTTCCCCGACTTTAAGATTGCAAAGCAAGTAAGGCGGCTGGGTGGTGCAGCGGACATTGCGCTCGTCACCAATGCATGAGACACCGGTATCGAATCCGGCTGTCGGCGTTGCCTCCGGCTTGGGCCGGCCGTCATACTAACTCAATTGGCAGAGTTAGCGGGTGGGAAGTCGATGGGTGGTAATCTGGACGTTGTAAACAGCGACTCCTACAGGTCGGTTGGGGCGCCTGCACAGCAGAGACAGGAAAATGGCGGGGGCAGTGTGAGCCTCCTACACGTTACTCCTCACCAAATGAGTCCGCGCTGGCAGGTGAAAAGATGCGACTGGCTGCCTACACATGTAACGGAGGGGACATGTGATGGGCTTCTATCCTCCCTACAACCGGCCAGTGGAGGGAACATGTGAGCAACGATCAAGACAGGGGAGGGGAGAATTGGCACGGCTAAATTGGGATGGGAGAAAAATAGAAAAAAAAGTGGATAAAAAAGATTGCAAAGCAGAGCACCGTGGAAAATGCTAGTAAGACTTCAAACAGCAAGTGTGACCTTCTTGTCCAGCTCAGCTGAGTGTGAGAGGGGCTTTTCTGCTGTGAATTGTACTGACCGCAAGTATCGGAACAAGTTGCGTGAGCAAAGCCTCTCCTCACTTCTCTTGGTGGATCTGAATGGACCCCCTTTGGAGCGATTTCATCCCAGAGCTTTCTCTAAACAATGTTATAGCCAACGTGCCAGCACCACCACGTGGTTTAAATAAAAAAATATATTTTCAAAAATAACACGTTTTAGTTTTTTAGAGTGAAAGCTTGCGGCCAGCTTAGAAACAGATGCATTATTGTCTAATACGCGATTGCGACCTCTGTTCCTTTGTTCAACTTTAAACTATTGTGCAACCTTATACACTGTACTTAAGGGAAACTATCTTATAAATGGCCTTTTCCAGTGTTTAGCATTGTTTTCTAGCAATGTGGGGTTGTACCAACACTGTCATGGTCTCAAATTCTCATTTTGGCGCATTCCTCCAGTTCAGCTGAGACAAGATCCTCCCCCAATAAACCAAGCCATTCTGAATTTAGCAGATCTGTGACGTGTTCAGGCGCTGATCTGCCACCGCCCGCCCACAATCAACTGTGATACGTTTATATTAGCAGCGAGTGCAAATAATGCGGAAGCGGTTTTGACAGCAGACCTTCAGCTGTTCCCACACAAACACACCGTGAATCACACACACAGAGAACTAGATAAAAACGGGTGGGAGGTAATGGGACTGGGAGGAGCTCTCTCTCTCTCTCTCGCTCGCTCTCTTAACCGTCTGTAGTGTGGTAGTGAAAGGTTAACCTTTTGTAGTGTGGTAGTGAAAGGGTTCAATCAGATTGACTTGCATAATGTAGGAACTGATGTTTCAGTACCCTGGACAGCGCCGTTTGTTGTGTGTAGGTGCTGTGGCGACAGACAGACCGAACAGGTCACTTACAGTAGTTTGGATTCTTAGCCTGCTTGCTTTTTGTGGTTGTAACTTTCGGCCCCAATTTAATTTCCCCTACATTGTAGTTGTAGCAATCCACAGACAGAAGGGAAATGAAGGGACAGTCATCATGAAAGAGAGAGAGAGAGAGATTTTCTCGGAAGTGTTTAACGCTGATATCACCATTTATCGCAGTCATCACACATGCTTGGGTGACGTGAAGTGATATGAGTTATTCACTTTGGCATATATGCTCTTTGGAAATCTTGCAGTAAATCTACTCTATATAATTTATTTGAGGATAAAAAGGTCATACTGCAGTAGCCTACTATGACTAATTATTATTTAATTTCAGGCAAAATGTTACGTGAGGATATATATATTTTTTTTTATCCACTTTTTCTCCCATTTTCTATATTTTCTCCCATCCCAATTTCGTATCATCCAATTCAACCCTCCCCTGTCACGGACGCTGTTTCTTGCCTCCCACAAGCCGGCTGCAATGTGGACCAAGTCATACATAGCACAAGTCCCCTCCGGTACTTGAGGTAACAGCAGTCGCATCTTTTCACCTGCGCAGCTCGATCTCTCAGTGGCGAGGAGTAACGCGTGGGAGGCTCACGCTGCCCCCGACACTTCCTGATTCTACTGTGCAGGCGCACCAACCGACCTGTAGGAGTCGCTGTCCACAACGCCCGATCCCCACCCATCAGTTTCCCACCCCCAAATACGGCCAATGTGTATTAGTACGGACGACCAGCTAAACTGAAAACAATGTGGAGAGCTGGGCTCGAACAGGCGAGCCCAGCGTCTCAGCATTCGTGGTGAGCGCCTTGCCCACTACGCCACGTAGCCGCCCCCTTGTTACGTGAGGATTTGTATAGTTTTGTATGCCATTTGTTTGAAGAGCTTTTCTTTTTTGAACTCAGGGAATGCAAAATATCTTTAGACTATTTATAGAAATACATGTTTTGTTAATATTGAATTGCATCTTGATTATAGTTAGGATTCTTGAAGGGGTGTATGAGGCAGAAAAACGTTGCTAGTGTCCCCCTGCCGATTTTGTGATTTTATGCCATTTTTTGCACCGATTAATACATGTATTCTTTGATTTTTAAACAGTAGTAGCCTTATGTTGTTGTTATTTAGTCTCTCTAAAATTGTTATTGAGAGTATAAACTGCCTTTAGTATAGAATGTTTTTTCGCAGTAACCATGCAATTGACCACGATGCCACACACTTCCATGTATGTGCGTGCATGTGCCATGTTTAGTAGCAGTGTGCACCGGAGAATAGGGCTTCACCCGAACGCCACTGAACCCCATCTATAATGTTCATTAAAAGTAATGGATCGGATCTGACTTGGTATCGGCCGATATCCAG
The DNA here is from genome assembly GCF_963971535.1 of Notolepis coatsorum. NCBI lineage: Eukaryota > Metazoa > Chordata > Actinopteri > Aulopiformes > Paralepididae > Notolepis > Notolepis coatsorum. The sequence goes on from NC_140183.1 coordinate 75,568,275, forward strand.
AGCCCAGGTATCGGTATCCAGACTGAAAAAGTTGGATCGGTGCATCCCTTGTTTCTGTGGAGTCATTCATCCCACCATCCTGTTTCTGTGGAGTCATTCATCCCACCATCCTGTTTCTGTGGAGTCATTCATCCCACCATCCTGTTTCTGTGGAGTCATTCATCCCACCATCCTGTTTCTGTGGAGTCATTCATCCCACCATCCCTTGTTTCTGTGGAGTCATTCATCCCACCATCCTGTTTCTGTGGAGTCATTCATCCCACCATCCTGTTTCTGTGGAGTCATTCATCCCACCATCCTGTTTCTGTGGAGTCATTCATCCCACCATCCTGTTTCTGTGGAGTCATTCATCCCACCATCCTGTTTCTGTGGAGTCATTCATCCCACCATCCTGTTTCTGTGGAGTCATTCATCCCACCATCCTGTTTCTGTGGAGTCATTCATCCCACCATCCTGTTTCTGTGGAGTCATTCATCCCACCATCCTGTTTCTGTGGAGTCAATCATCCCACCATCCCTCCTTTCTGTGGAGTCATTCATCCCACCATCCTGTTTCTGTGGAGTCAATCATCCGACTAATCGATAAGTCGACAAAGTCCTATGACTATTAGTTGACTATGAATATCTGAAGTCAAGGAAGGACAGCTCTTACTGCCATCTAATGATAAGAGAGGTTTTATACTCGAGGTCACTGAGCAGGTTAAAGGAGTCAGTTACTCATCGTATAATCTGAGTCTAAGGAAGCAAAGGACTGTCATGTTATACCTACCTTTTCTATGACTGAGGGGATGGTGTCAAGGCCGCTGGGTCTGGCAGAGAACTTGCTATAGAGACGGCATGCTTCAACCTATCAACAAAGAAAAGGAGGTGCTATGTATAGCCAAAGACATACATAGAAATAGAAATAGCACATTCAGCCATAGATCTATCCCCTCAGCCAGGCACGTGCACACATAGAGGCCAAGGGGTGCCTGAGCACCTGCCTTTTTGAGCCTCATCAAAAAAGTGCCCTTTTTGAATTTTTTTTTTTTTACAGTTACGCATATAGACTGCCCTTCCAACTGAAAAATGTCAGGATAGAATCAAAATATTAGGTAAAGAGAGAGAGATGCCCCATATTCCATTGCAGTTTGCACGGCCTCCTCAGCGTGCCTCTCCGCGGACCTATATATTTTATGCATAGCGTGGGTGGTGATGATGATGATGATAGAAACCGCTGTTGAATGCTGGTATTACACTCATTGAGGGACACGAAGAAGTCAAGTCCGATGGGATTTGGGAATCTCAAATAGAAATCGGGATTGGAATAAAAAATGCATTTATATTAAACAATACAGAATATACAGCACTTCTTGGGGTCTGTAGGGTAAGCACTTATTCCCTCCCCCCTGAACATTTATGGAGATTTATGGTCCTTTTAAGTCAGTGATAAAAGTGTCTTTCAAGGATAAGTGAGCTCCTGCACTGATTATTATAGTTCAATATTCAATATTTGATCACCAAAACCCCCCAAAAAACATAAAAAGGGGGCCCCCCGCCCGAAAAGGGCCCTTAAAAATTGCGCTTGCGCGCTACGCGCGCTCGGTTAATATATACACACAAGTGTAGTGCCCTTTTTAGCCTTTGAGCACCTGCCCCTCTAAAGTCCTGTGCACGTCCCTGCCCTCAGCATATATGTATAGGGTATTAGATAGCAAGTGGTGTATACCTTGTATATTACATTTATTTAAATGGTAATTTCATTGGATGTGCACTGTTAATTAATGCTTGTATATCTAATTTTATGTTGTCATGTGTATGTTTAAAAAATAATAAAAAGACAAATAAAAAAAAAAAAAAGACTTATCCCCTCATGACACACCACAAACAGCCATGGCCAGTCCTTCGTTGAATCCTGCCACTCACTACTGTTCACTACTACTATACTGTTATCACTATATCATTATTACTTGCACTTTGTTGTATGTTCTATTATTATTATTATTACTACCCCCCACCATGCTGCTATGACACTTGAATTTCCCCAAGGGGATTAATAAAGGAATACTTGACTTGACCTGATATAACGTTAGAATATTAAATAAACACAACGGCATAGTAGGTTTTACCTGAGGAAACTCTTGAAAGGCCCCAAATGTTTCTTGGTTTTGATCAGAAGAACCTCCAATTACAACCACTGGCCTGGAAAATAGTAAAACAAAAATCAGTGTGAACAAAGCCATCGACTTCCAGGTTACAACATTATCCGTTACAAGGTATTCGAAAAATATCAAATAGTCTGATTACTGGGTCATACCAGCAGTTCATGTTAGCGTTGGCCATTCCGCCAAGAGCATGGATGAGCCCTGGGCCAGACACGACCAGACAAGCACCTGGCCTGAATAAGGATAATCACAGGAGACAGGGACATGTACGTGATACAAACTGATAACGCGAACCGCTCAGTTAACAAAGATAATTGTGTGAATAATGAGTCAGTTTCTTGTTGGGAACAGACAGAACCTACCGTCCAGTGAGGTATCCAATTGCAGAGGCAGCATAGCAGGCCTGTTGGATGACAGATAAAACGCAGGTCAACATTGTCACTGTGTTGAAAACCCTGTGTGTTTTGTAAATTAATAGCAGTCTTTGAAATAAATGTTTTACCGCTTGTTCGTTGCGCATTCCCACATATTTGATCCCCTCTGCTTGAGCAGCCATGGCTACTTCAATGACTGGAACTCCAACTATCCCGAACATATATTCCACGTTCTACAGGGAGAGACGTCAGTTTATGGTTTATAAATAAGCATCGATCAAGACAGGAATGTGATTTTGTTTACACGTAAGTGAGGTATAGACCTAAATAACAAACGTATACGTTTTTTATTTTTTTTTATTGTGAAAATAACATAATACAAATTAGATATATAAAAGTATACTAGAATAAATCAGCTAGTCAATGACAATTATATAATCAACAATAACGAAAAAACAAACATTAAAAACAACAATCAGGGGGGTAATAATTGAAATCAATAATTTGTTGGAAAAAAAACGTGTTTTCATAGCTTTCTTATTATAATGCAATGGTTTTAATGTAATATTCACACAAAACACGGAAAACAGACTTATTTTTCTTTTATCTATGTGCATAAATATGAAATTTGGCCAAACGAGTTAAAAAACATTTACATCAACATGATCAAACTTGTGATCACGCAGTCCTTGACTTTTGACACACTTCTTGCAACTCCTGCGTAGTTAATGTTACTGCAAGGACAGGGAGCTGCAGGACGATATTTTCTTGCTCAGAACTTTGACAAGTTGCATTTTGAAAGTTTTTTCAAACGATCTTACCTGAGATTTAAGAGCCTCAGCAATCAACTGAGCTCCTGTCACTTCTTCCATGGCTGTCCAAAAACAAAAAGATAGTCTCCTTGGTTACACAGTAGGCTACACTCACGAAACAAACATTTACTGTTGAAGCCTAGTCGAAATATTAATATCGTCCTCACTGCTCACTACTTTATTACTATTGTAAAACGGTCATAAACGACTGTTGATGGTATTGATCATTGATCATGGATGCACTTTCTGAAGTTGACTATTGTCTAACCAGTTTCTATCACTTCCGGGGATGACACGACGCCAGCCAATCGTGTGTCGCGCAGTACACACGTGTTCCATTGCAACATTTTTATTATCCGTTCAAAACGTAGGACTGACTCTGACTGAAACCATTGACAGAAAAAACACCCCATCGCAATAGTATATTATTATACTAGTGTAGTGTATGAAACATAATCTTGTTAAACAGCCAGTATTTCAGATAGTATTTACTAGCAAATTCCCGTATTTACATTTACATTTACATTTAGCTGACGCTTTTATCCAAAGCGACTTACAAGATCTGTACGACAAGACACATCAGACACTTGACTATCACTTTTCATAGCGACTTCGGACTAGCCGAGAGACAGTAGTTTCTCAGTTAGAATAGTACCTCCACATTATATATATCAGAGAAAGGGAAACAGTACTATAAGGCAAAATTAGGCATCTGCACAGAATACAATTTTAAATCACAAATTAACGTCAGTTACCAGATGAGACTGGGCTGCTGTGTTACAACAGCTTTGATGGAGTCAGACATATTATTGCAACCGATGTCTGGAGAGTGTCTCTAGTTACGTAAGTAGGTAGCAATACTGTATATCACACTCCTTTAGGTAAATAATGGCCATCAATTTCAGGCTATCAACACGAGCATGTATATATTCCCTCCCCGCCGTATGTATATTTCCCTCCCACCCACCCACCCCCTCCTAATGTACAGTCCCCTCCCCATATGTATATACTCAGTCAGGATCTAGGGGTAACAGTACTGTTTGAATACCGCTTATGTCACAAATGTATCAGTACTAAATACCTATGCCATAAATGTCATGTATGTTGTTGTGTATGTCATAAATGTCTATATGAAATGAAAATGGGGGACCCTGATGGAAACAAGACAAACGTCTTTCTCAGGTCTGCATCCCCTTAACAATTGTATGTATTGAGCCGTACTGTATTGTACCCATTCTGCAATCTGTTAAATAAAGTTTTCATTCATTCAGCATTATTGTCGGTGTAAATGAGGAATATCTGAATGTCTTGGACAAAATGAATAACCGTGAACACTGAATTACTTAGTCAGTTAACTACAATCATGCTCTAAAATTTAGAAATATTCCATTTAAAAACAAACGACCCACGTTTCATTATTAAATAACATAACTCATTTATTTATTTTCATAGTCATAAAATATACAGCAATCTCAGGTACTGAAAGAATTCATGGGAGCATTGAATTCACAGTCACGATTTTGTATGTACATGCTAGGTTCATCCCTATTTTAAGAAAACCAAAATGAAGAAACAACATTTCTATGTCCTCATCAATTTTGACGAAGCTAGCAAATATATTGTACATATTTCCAGTTAAAATGATCTTTCAAAAGCCAGAAAACGGGAGTTTTGAATATAGGATTGAGTGGTGTCATTTTTCTGAAGTTAAAGCAAGCAAAACCTGTCGATGTGTATCGATTAATATAAGAGCAAAAAAAATCTTTCAACAGAAGAAAATCTAATGCTGTCCTACCATTGGTTTACAGTGTTTCTCCTCACACAAAGCAAGGCATGCCAGCCTCAAATGCCTCAATATCGTATCAGTGCTTTTCACAAAATGTCGTACTAATGTGCATCATTGTTTACCTTATACAGCTGCCTCCTGTGTCGTCTCAGTAACTAATGAAGGCACAAAATGATGACATAAATAAAACTAGAGGTACACAAATAATTTATTTCTAAAAGACTAGACCGCAATGAACAATTTAACACACAAAAAAGGTACGGTTGATCAAACTTAAAAATAACTTGTTGCATACCAAATATTATTTATTTTTTTAAATGATTTCATATCAGCATATCATATGATTTTTTTCTCTTGTAGGAGGGCAAGGAGTTTAAGACATGAATGAGTATATTAAAATTTTGATCTTAAAAATAAATGACCCCCCTACATAAATTAGTTTGTGGATAAGTGCGTTCTTGCAGTCGTAGTGTGTGATCATTTAGTCTCCTCACTTCAGACGGAGAACCATATAACTTGGTTTGAAGTTTTCAAAATAACAATCTTTTCAAACTATATTGTCTGAAGATGGGAAGCTAGAGTGTTGCGTTCATTCATAGTTAAAGACAGTAGAGGTCGAGTACTTTCTTGTGATTTACCACATTCACACTCCAAGTGATTTGGAATGACTTTACAGCTGCAAATACATGCTGTCCAAAAAGACCTGGCTCCTTTATTTCTTTTTAATTATTATTATTCAATTAACCCATAAATTCTCAATCCATTTACAGTCAAAACAAGCTTTAAAATTAAAAGAAAAATAATAAAAAGAAATGCTTCCACATCTTTTGGTCCCTGTCCGTTTTGCTCTCAGTGAAATGCTACTATCCCTCTGCAACATTTTATTGCCGTAAAAGATTGCTGTCCGCCCCAACATGTAGTTTCTACCACTGAAGAAGCTGTGGGTCAGCGGAGCAGTGGTTATCCGACATCGAGTATCTGCTGGAACGACACCTGGTGCTGGACGAGGTTGGGATGAATGTGGGCCAGCTTGCTGCACCTCCTGCCGCTCTCAGCCTCTCCTGTGGCTTTCAGCCCCTCTCCTGTGGCTCTCTCTCAGCCTCTCTCCTGCCACTCTCTCAGCCTCTCCTGTGGCTCTCTCAGCACCTCTCCTGTGGCTCTCTCTCAGCCTCTCTCCTGCCACTCTCTCAGCCTCTCCTGTGGCTCTCTCAGCACCTCTCCTGTGGCTCTCTCTCAGCCTCTCTCCTGCCACTCTCTCAGCCTCTCCTGTGGCTCTCTCAGCACCTCTCCTGTGGCTCTCTCTCAGCCTCTCTCCTGCCACGCTCAGCCTCTGAATTGAAAATTCAGACATGATGAATTGAAAATGGGGGACCCTGATGTAAACAAGATGAAAGTCTTTCTCTGGTCTGCATCCCCTTAACAATTGTGTGTATTGAGCCGTACTGTATTGTACCCATTCTGCAATCTGTTAAATACAAATTTCAATCAATCAATCAATCAACTCTCTCCTGTGGCTCTTTCAGGCTCCCAGTCCCTTAGCCTCTCTTTTGTGGCTCGTTCAGGCTCTCTTAGCCTCTCTCCTGTGGCTCTTTCAGGCTCCCATAGCCTCTCTCCTGTGGCTCTTTCAGGCTCTCTCAGCCTCTCTCTTGTGGCTCGTTCAGGCTCTCTTAGCCTCTCTCCTGTGCCTCTCTCTCAGGCTCTCCGGGGGACTCTTTAAGGCTCCTGTGTGGTCTTTTCTCCTGCCCTCCCAAGCTGGCGGTGGTGATTTTAAGACACAGTGTGTGTGTGTGTGTGTGTGTGTGTGTGTGTGTGTTTATGCTGTTCGCCGCTGCCTCCTCCGCTGGGGTTCCTCAGTAAGTCTCTGAGTCTGAGTCGTTGAGCTCCTCGTCCTTGTAGAAGCCGTCATGGTGGCCGATGTTGTTGAAGCTGCAGTAGGAGCTGTGCTCGTTGCGCAGCACGGGGAGGCTGTCGAAGGCCACGGCCTTGGAGGGGCTGGTGGTAAAGTGGTTAATGGCACTGAAGGGGAGGGCGGGCACCGGGGTGCAGGGGGACACAGGCATCATGGTGGCCAGGATAAGGGCCAGGCAGTCGGCCACATCTTTGTTGGGGGCACAGGCCAAGGCAGGTGTGTAACCTGGAGGGGGGGGCATTGAGTGTGACATTAATACTACGGAGGTCAAACTTCCCTTTCTGACGTCACTGAAAAATAAATAAATAAATAAATAAATATATATCTTTATTTCACTAAACCAACAGTTTGATTTCCATATCACAGAGGTAAATAAATATTGGCTCTACCACCCATTAAAAAAATGATAATACAAAAAAAAAACTGCATATATATATATATATTCTTTTTTTTGTACTGCAACTTCCTGTAATCACTTGACCCGGGCTATAATCCATTATAATCGATCATGGAAAGCGGCCTTTTGAGAGGATTGTAAATAGCAGCGAACAGTCACGCAGCTTTGGCCACATTGAATTCCTAAAAGGTCCCAAACGGAAAGAATAATCTTATTTCCCGCGGTTGTAGTGGAGACTTAGTTGGGGCAACAATATTTGGCTGCAAAAACCTTGTTGTTGGCTCCTATTTAAGGGGAGTAGCCATTTGAATGAAAAACACAGAGGGCATTTCGACAGGCATTTCTCCAACAAATCATAAACTGACAAACGCCATTGTGTGCACACAGGGGTTGGCTACAATTTGAGTGGTTGTTTGATCTACCAATTGAAAGTATCGTCTGGGACTTTGGCTTTTTGTGAGGGGAGTGGCCTGAAAATTTTACGAACGAATACCATTGTGGGCGGAGCTCCCGTTTGATTACATTACGGCAGAACGTTTGACCTCCCTATTAATACATGGCCTTCAGCAATACAGCATGGCAGGTATGGCTTCAGTCAGTCTCATGGGTAAGTACAAAGTGTAAGTACAAAGTGTAAGTACAAAGTGTAAGTACAAAGTGTAAGTACAAAGTGTAAGTCAATGGTACAGGTTATTAGATGTCTGTGAAAACAACATTGCAACGTCTTCCTGTGAATACGTCAAAATACACAATACCATCCTTCCTCCTAGGGTTTCCACAGTGATGGGAAAATTCCCATGACTAGTAAAGCTCACGACGACACCGGTATTACCAGTAACACCGGACATTTTACAAAATGACGCTCACACAGCGCTTACTTTGATCTTTAACGTTATGCGTCTGTCTAAATCTGTTTTTAATTCATTTTCAATGACTAGTGTAGACCATAGAATCATCAGTCGCAGTCAACCAGTACCTGCTAATGGGTCAGACCCTTTAGCTCAACTGGTTGATGCGGCCGTTGCGGAGCATGAGATCACAAGTTCAAATCTCTCGGTTACACTACGTTAGTATCCATTTGCTGGACAGACAGAGTTGACATTCTGTTCTAATAAAAAAAATAAACCAACGGACAATAATACCTTCAGTCAATTTTCAATCCGCTCATTGACGGATTAATGTAGCTGCAGCCTTAATTAGCGCATCGCGCAAACATACTGTTGCTGGTCTGGACCGGACCTCAGCTCCTCTCCAGTCGAGCTGCTGCAGTCGCTGTTGTCTCTAGAGCCTCCTTTCTCTCATTCAGTTAAATCTACTCTAAATGAAAGTGAAACATAAGCTACTCTGTAGGCTACTGCGACCTATAAAATAGATCTGCTGTCCGCTCAGACGGATTCACTTTATAATGTTGTCTGACCAAGTATTGATAACACGCTTAGTATTTCACAAATTCCATGTTTTTTTATTTGATGAATGTGGGCACTGATATGCGGAAATTAACTAAATGGGTTTTTTTTCTATAAAAAATGAATAAAAAAAATTAAAAGCATAAACCGGTGGGGGCGGTGGGCAAGTAATGTACTCAGAAGATGCCTGAACAGAATAACACAGGTAACACGGACTACTGCAGTAAGCCTAACTCCCCCTTGCTCTTCTTAAAGCTCGTTGTAACAGCATGCCTGACTCAAGCCTTTCACTATGGATTGGTGGGGGAGTTACAACAAACGAGACAGTGTTTGTCACCATGTCTCTCTCCATCACAGGCGACGGCTGTCCATATCCAAAATTCCATCGCAATATCATCGAACACCAATAAATAGGGGGGGGGGGGGGGGGACGACACCACCAAACGCCATCTTACCGTTTTCATCGACTGCTAGTACACTGGCTCCCTTAGCAAGCAGCTCTTGCACCACCACAGTCAGACCGTTTCTTGCAGCCACGTGTAGAGGCCTTAGGAGTGGGAGAAACACAGATCTTCAGCGTGCTGGCAGGTGAATCAATACCATACGTCTTAGGTCTTTAGAGTCTCGATCTTAACAGTGTCTGGTGGTGTAGTGGAATGACACAAGGGCAATGTCATTACTGAAAGTAAATCACTGACTCCATTAGTCCTCTGGGTGGCCTGGCGGAACAAGGTATTTGACAGGTGTGTAGTAAAAAAGTCATGATACTTACGTCTGTAAGGCTGCATTAGTGGAGTTGATGAGGTTCCTGTCTGAGATCTTCTCTAATATCAACAAGGCACTGGTTTCATGTCCCTACAGAAAACCAGTCAAATACGGTAGAAAGAACAATGGTAAATAACAGCTTGGGACCACAGTAAGTAACAACAGGTAAAAACGCAGTAAGTAACAACAGGTAACAACACAGTAAGTAACAACAGGTAAGTGAGGTAACAGTAAGTAACGTGTAACAACACAGTAAGTAACAACAGGTAAAACACAGTAAGTAACAACATGTAACATCACCGTAAGTAACAACAACACAGTAAGTAACACCATGTAACAACACGGTAAGTAACAACAGGTAAAAACACTGTAAGTAAGAACATGTAACAACAAGGTAAGTAACACCATGTAACAACACGGTAAGTAACAACATGTAACAACAAGGTAAGTAACACCATGTAACAACACGGTAAGTAACACCATGTAACAACACAGTAAATAACATGTAACAACACGGTAAGTAACACCATGCAACACAGTAAGTAACATGTAACAACATGGTAAGTAACATGTAACAACACAGTAAGTAACACAGTAAATAACATGTAACAACACAGTAAGTAACATGTAACAACACAGTAAATAACATGTAACAACACAGTAAATAACATGTAACAACACAGTAAGTGACATGTAACAACACAGTAAATAACATGTAACAACACAGTAAGTAACACAGTAAATAACATGTAACAACACAGTAAGTAACATGTAACAACACAGTAAGTAACATGTAACAACACAGTAAATAACATGTAACAACACAGTAAGTAACATGTAACAACACAGTAAGTAACAAGTAACAACACAGTAAGTAACATGTAACAATACAGTAAATAACATGTAACAACACAGTAAGTAACATGTAACAACACAGTAAATAACATGTAACAACACAGTAAATAACATGTAACAACACAGTAAGTAACATGTAACAACACAGTAAGTAACATGTAACAACACAGTAAGTAACAACACAGTAAGTTACATGTAACAACACAGTAAGTAACAACACAGTAAATAACATGTAACAACACAGTAAGTAACATGTAACAACACAGTAAGTAACATGTAACAACACAGTAAATAACATGTAACAACACAGTAAGTAACATGTAACAACACAGTAAGTAACAGTAAATAACAAGTAACAACACAGTAAATAACATGTAACAACACAGTAAGTAACATGTAACAACACTGTAAGTAACAACACAGTAAATAACAAGTAACACAGTAAATAACATGTAACACAGTAAATAACATGCAACAACACAGTAAATAACAAGTAACAACACAGTAAGTAACATGTAACAACACAGTAAATAACAAGTAACAACACAGTAAATAACATGTAACAACACAGTAAATAACATGTAACAACACAGTAAGTAACATGTAACAACACAGTAAGTAACATGTAACAACACAGTAAATAACATGTAAGAACACAGTAAGTAACAGTAAATAACAAGTAACAACACAGTAAGTAACAGTAAATAACAAGTAACAACACAGTAAGTAACAAGTAACAACACAGCAAATAACAAGTAACAACACAGTAAATAACAAGTAACAACACAGTAAATAACAAGTAACAACACAGTAAGTAACAGTAAATAACAAGTAACAGCACAGTAAGTAACATGTAACAACACAGTAAGTAACAGTAAATAACATGTAACAACACAGTAAATAACAAGTAACAACACAGTAAGTAACAGTAAATAACATGTAACAACACAGTAAATAACAAGTAACAACACAGTAAGTAACATGTAACAACACAGTAAGTAACATGTAACAACACAGTAAGTAACAGTAAATAACATGTAACAACACAGTAAATAACAAGTAACAACACAGTAAGTAACAGTAAATAACATGTAACAACACAGTAAATAACATGTAACAACACAGTAAGTAACATGTAACAACACAGTAAATAACATGTAACAACACAGTAAGTAACATGTAACAACACAGTAAGTAACAACACAGTAAGTAACATGTAACAACACAGTAAATAACATGTAACAACACAGTAAGTAACAGTAAATAACAAGTAACAACACAGTAAGTAACAGTAAATAACAAGTAACAACACAGTAAGTAACAAGTAACAACACAGTAAATAACAAGTAACAACACAGTAAATAACAAGTAACAACACAGTAAGTAACAGTAAATAACAAGTAAGTAACACAGTAAGTAACATGTACCAACACAGTAAGTAACAGTAAATAACATGTAACACAGTAAATAACATGTAACAACACAGTAAGTAACATGTAACAACACAGTAAGTAACAGTAAATAACAAGTAACAACACAGTAAATCACATGTAACAACACAGTAAGTAACAAGTAACAACACAGTAAGTAACATGTAACAACACAGTAAGTAACAACACAGTAAATAACAAGTAACAACACAGTAAATAACATGTAACAATACAGTAAATAACAAGTAACAACACAGTAAGTAACATGTAACAACACAGTAGATAACAAGTAACAACACAGTAAATAACATGTAACAACACAGTAAGTAACATGTAACAACACTGTAAGTAACAACACAGTAAATACAAAGTAACAACACAGTAAATAACAAGTAACAACACAGTAAATAACATGTAACACAGTAAATAACATGTAACAACACTGTAAGTAACAACACAGTAAATAACAAGTAACAACACAGTAAATAACAAGTAACAACACAGTAAATAACATGTAACAACACAGTAAATAACAAGTAACAACACAGTAAGTAACATGTAACAACACAGTAAATAACAAGTAACAACACAGTAAATAACATGTAACAACACAGTAAGTAACATGTAACAACACTGTAAGTAACAACACAGTAAATAACAAGTAACAACACAGTAAATAACATGTAACAACACAGTAAATAACAAGTAACAACACAGTAAATAACAAGTAACAACACAGTAAATAACATGTAACAACACAGTAAATAACATGTAACAACACTGTAAGTAACAACACAGTAAATAACATGTAACAACACAGTAAGTAACATGTAACAACACTGTAAGTAACAACACAGTAAATAACAAGTAACAACACAGTAAGTAACATGTAACAACACAGTAAATAACAAGTAACAACACAGTAAATAACATGTAACAACACAGTAAATAACATGTAACAACACAGTAAGTAACATGTAACAACACAGTAAGTAACATGTAACAACACAGTAAATAACATGTAACAACACAGTAAGTAACATGTAACAACACAGTAAATAACAAGTAACAACACAGTAAGTAACAGTAAATAACATGTAACAACACAGTAAGTAACAAGTAACAACACAGTAAATAACAAGTAACAACACAGTAAATAACAAGTAACAACACAGTAAATAACAAGTAACAACACAGTAAGTAACAGTAAGTAACAACACAGTAAATAACAAGTAACAACACAGTAAATAACAAGTAACAACACAGTAAATAACAAGTAACAACACAGTAAGTAACAGTAAATAACATGTAACAACACAGTAAGTAACAGTAAATAACAAGTAACAACACAGTAAATAACAAGTAACAACACAGTAAGTAACAGTAAATAACATGTAACAACACAGTAAATAACATGTAACAACACAGTAAATAACATGTAACAACACAGTAAATAACATGTAACAACACAGTAAGTAACATGTAACAACACAGTAAGTAACAGTAAATAACATGTAACAACACAGTAAGTAACACAGTAAATAACAATGTAACAACACAGTAAATAACATGTAACAACACAGTAAGTAACATGTAACAACACAGTAAGTAACATGTAACAACACAGTAAGTAACAGTAAATAACAAGTAACAACACAGTAAATAACAGTAAATAACAAGTAACAACACAGTAAATAACAAGTAACAACACAGTAAATAAGTAACAACAGTAAGTAACACAGTAAATAACATGTAACAACACAGTAAGTAACATGTAACAACACAGTAAATAACAAGTAACAACACAGTAAATAACATGTAACAACACAGTAAGTAACAGTAAATAACAAGTAACAACACGGTAAATAACATGTAACAACACAGTAAGTAACATGTAACAACACAGTAAGTAACACAGTAAATAACATGTAACAACACAGTAAGTAACACAGTAAATAACATGTAACAACACAGTAAGTAACACAGTAAATAACATGTAACAACACAGTAAGTAACATGTAACAACACAGTAAGTAACACAGTAAATAACATGTAACACAGTAAGTAACACAGTAAATAACATGTAACAACACAGTAAGTAACACAGTAAATAACATGTAACAACACAGTAAGTAACACAGTAAATAACATGTAACAACACAGTAAGTAACACAGTAAATAACATGTAACAACACAGTAAGTAACACAGTAAATAACATGTAACAACACAGTAAATAACATGTAACAACACAGTAAGTAACACAGTAAATAACATGTAACAACACAGTAAATAACAAGTAACACAGTAAATAACAAGTAACAACACAGTAAATAACATGCAACAACACAGTAAGTAACAACACAGTAAGTAACACAGTAAGTAACATGTAACAACACAGTAAATAACATGTAACAACACAGTAAGTAACATGTAACAACACAGTAAGTAACATGTAACAACACAGTAAATAACACAGTAAATAACATGTAACAACACAGTAAATAACATGTAACAACACAGTAAGTAACACAGTAAATAACATGTAACAACACAGTAAGTAACAGTAAATAACAAGTAACAACACAGTAAGTAACATGTAACAACACAGTAAGTAACACAGTAAATAACATGTAACAACACAGTAAGTAACACAGTAAATAACATGTAACAACACAGTAAATAACACAGTAAATAACATGTAACAACACAGTAAGTAACACAGTAAATAACATGTAACAACACAGTAAGTAACACAGTAAATAACATGTAACAACACAGTAAGTAACACAGTAAATAACATGTAACAACACAGTAAGTAACACAGTAAATAACATGTAACAACACAGTAAGTAACATGTAACAACACAGTAAGTAACACAGTAAATAACATGTAACAACACAGTAAGTAACATGTAACAACACAGTAACACAGTAAATAACATGTAACAACACAGTAAGTAACACAGTAAATAACATGTAACAACACAGTAAGTAACATGTAACAACACAGTAAGTAACACAGTAAATAACATGTAACAACACAGTAAGTAACATGTAACAACACAGTAAATAACAAGTAACAACACAGTAAATAACATGTAACAACACAGTAAATAACATGTAACAACACAGTAAGTAACACAGTAAGTAACAGTAAATAACAAGTAACAACACGGTAAGTAACATGTAACAACACAGTAAGTAACACAGTAAATAAGTAACAACAGTAAGTAACACAGTAAATAACATGTAACAACACTGTAAGTAACACAGTAAATAAGTAACAACCGTAAGTAACACAGTAAATAACATGTAACAACACTGTAAGTAACAACACAGTAAGTAACAACAGTAAGTAACAGTAAATAACATGTAACAACACAGTAAATAACATGTAACAACACAGTAAATAACATGTAACAACACAGTAAGTAACATGTAACAACACAGTAAATAACATGTAACAACACAGTAAGTAACATGTAACAACACTGTAAGTAACAACACAGTAAGTAACATGTAAAACACAGTAAGTAACATGTAACAACACTGTAAGTAACAACACAGTAAGTAACATGTAACAACACAGTAAGTAACAACACAGTAAGTAACATGTAACAACACAGTAAGTAACAACACAGTAAGTAACACAGTAAATAACATGTAACAACACAGTAAGTAACATGTAACAACACAGTAAGTAACATGTAACAACACAGTAAGTAACAACACAGTAAGTAACAACACAGTAAGTAACACAGTAAATAACATGTAACAACACAGTAAGTAACATGTAACAACACAGTAAGTAACATGTAACAACACTGTAAGTAACAACACAGTAAGTAACATGTAACAACACAGTAAGTAACATGTAACAACACAGTAAGTAACATGTAACAACACAGTAAATAACAACACAGTAAATAACATGTAACAACACTGTAAGTAACAACACAGTAAATAACACAGTAAATAACATGTAACAACACAGTAAGTAACATGTAACAACACAGTAAGTAACATGTAACAACACAGTAAGTAACATGTAACAACATAGTAAGTAACAACACAGTAAATAACATGTAACAACACTGTAAGTAACATGTAACAACACAGTAAGTAACATGTAACAACATAGTAAGTAACAACACAGTAAATAACATGTAACAACACTGTAAGTAACAACACAGTAAGTAACACAGTAAATAACATGTAACAACACAGTAAGTAACAACACAGTAAATAACATGTAACAACACAGTAAGTAACATGTAACAACACAGTAAGTAACAACACAGTAAGTAACATGTAACAACACAGTAAATAACATGTAACAACACAGTAAATAACATGTAACAACACGGTAAGTAACACAGTAAATAACATGTAACAACACAGTAAGTAACACAGTAAATAACATGTAACAACACAGTAAGTAACATGTAACAACACAGTAAGTAACACAGTAAATAACATGTAACAACACAGTAAGTAACACAGTAAATAACATGTAACAAAACAGTAAGTAACATGTAACACAGTAAATAACATGTAACAACACGGTAAGTAACACAGTAAATAACATGTAACAACACAGTAAGTAACATGTAACAACACAGTAAGTAACATGTAACAACACTGTAAGTAACATGTAACAACACAGTAAGTAACATGTAACAACACAGTAAATAACATGTAACAACACGGTAAGTAACACAGTAAATAACATGTAACAACACGGTAAGTAACACAGTAAATAACATGCAACAACACGGTAAGTAACACAGTAAATAACATGTAACAACACGGTAAGTAACACAGTAAATAACATGTAACAACACAGTAAGTAACATGTAACAACACAGTAAGTAACATGTAACAACACAGTAAGTAACATGTAACAACACAGTAAGTAACATGTAACAACACTGTAAGTAACAACACAGTAAGTAACATGTAACAACACTGTAAGTAACAACACAGTAAGTAACATGTAACAACACAGTAAGTAACATGTAACAACACAGTAAGTAACATGTAACACCACTGTAAGTAACATGTAACAACACTGTAAGTAACAACACAGTAAGTAACATGTAACACAGTAAGTAACATGTAACAACACAGTAAGTAACATGTAACAACACTGTAAGTAACAACACAGTAAGTAACATGTAACAACACAGTAAGTAACATGTAACACAGTAAGTAACATGTAACAACACTGTAAGTAACAACACAATAAGTAACATGTAACAACACAGTAAATAACATGTAACAACACGGTAAGTAACAACACAGTAAGTAACATGTAACAACACAGTAAATAACATGCAACAGCATGGTAAGTAACATGTAACAACACAGTAAGTAACATGTAACAACACAGTAAGTAACATGTAACAACACTGTAAGTAACAACACAGTAAGTAACATGTAACAACACTGTAAGTAACAACACAGTAAGTAACATGTAACAACACGGTAAGTAACACAGTAAATAACATGTAACAACACGGTAAGTAACACAGTAAATAACATGCAACAACACGGTAAGTAACAACACAGTACACAGTAAATAACACCATGTATCCATCAACAGCTTGGGGCCACACTAACAACATGTATCCATCTGCAGTTGTATGCTTGTATACATATTGGTGATTGTAGGAGAGAACAGTGCCATCATATGGCGCTACACACCTTACTGCAGGCCAGATGAAGGGCAGTGTTCTTGGCTCCATCCTGCAGGGTGAGGTCTGCTTTTGCACTGCTTACCAACAGCTCTGGAGGAGAGACAAGAGGAGAACATACCGGTTCACATCTATTCTATGCATAATTATTCCTCAGATCCAGTGCCTGGATACGGTTCCAGGTACCTGCTGTGCGGACTGAGGCTGGAAAAAGGAGTCTTTTTTATTTTGGTCCTTGGTCTTGGAATGACCTTCAGTCAAGCCTCAAACTGATGGCACTTGTTCCTTTAGCCAGTTTTAAACAGATGTTATCGGAGGTCTTTACCACCAGCTGCTCATGTAGTAATAAGAAACATACCATGGTATTTTATTGTTCCAAATATGCACAATGTAGTGATTGCTTTTTGTTGCGTTGTTCTCTCTGTTTTATATGTTTTTGTTGTGTTTACCATTGTGTAAACGTTGCTGCTTTCTTGACCAGGTCAGCATTGTAAATTAGATTTTGTCTCAATGCTTTTTTATCTGGTTATATAATTTTTTTTAAATAAATGTTATAGTTGTAAATGTAAATGTTATTCTCATCATTAGCCAACAGCTTATTCCACTGAGATGAGCCAAGGAGCACGTTGAGCTTTCCTCTATGCCTCCTCCAACACCAGTCCCAGCTAGCATAGCTACTGTAGTGGTGAGGGCTGGTCTGCTCTGGGCTTATATGTTACGGTTAGGGATGTCCGATATTATCGGCCGACCGATATTATCGGCCGATATCGGCAGTAAAATGTGATATCGGAAAATATCGGTATCGGTAAAAGAAAATAAAAAAAACAATATTTTTTTTTACCTTTATTTACCCAGGCAAGCAAGTAAGAACCAATTCTTATTTTATTTATTGTCAAAAGTATGCATGTTGGTTTAATTCAACAACTTGTATGTTAATTTTAACTTTTTTAATGATCATATTTTGCACAGATAATGCTTACATTTAGAAAGCCTTTTGAATGTATCCAGTGAAATTATTAGTTACCTGAAATTATTCAGTTTTTTTGGGGGGAAACCCTGCATATATCGGTATCGGTTGATATCGGTATCATATCGGTATCGGAAATTAAGAGTTGGACAATATCGGAATATCGGTATCGGTAAAAAAGTCAATATCGAGCATCCCTAGTTACGGTACATTTTGGTAAAACATGATTTAGCACATTTCCTAGGATATATGCATGTTGACCTATCACGTCTATAAATGTGTGGACAATAATCTGTTAACCCTTTCACTACCACACTACAAAGGGTTAACCCTTTCACTACAACACTACAGGTTAACCCTTTCACTACCACACTGCAAAAGGTTAACACTTTCACTACCACACTACAGAAGGTTAACCTTTCACTACCACACTACAGAATAACCTTTCACTACCACACTACAGAAGGTTAACACTTTCACTACCACACTACAGAAGGTTAACACTTTCACTACCACACTACAGAATAACCTTTCACTACCACACTACAGAAGGTTAACCTTTCACTACCACACTACAGACGGTTAACCTTTCACTACCACACTACAGAAGGTTAACCTTTCACTACCACACTACAGACGGTTAACCTTTCACTACCACACTACAGAAGGTTAACCTTTCACTACCACAATACAGAAGGTTAACCTTTCACTACCACACTACAGAAGGTTAACCTTTCACTCACTGTGGTAGTGAAAGGGTTAACAACGCTCTAATTATATACGGTTTGTTCATAAACAACCATTCATAAACCTTAACCTCACTGGAGACGTCACGCCTAACCCTGACCTCAACCAGATGTCACCTGATGAAATACAATGAACATTTGGTGGTTTATAGTCCTAATCCGTTTAAATGATGCAACAAAGACTAAACGCGTACTTGCCATGTGCATGGTAGTTAATTAAAATGATGCTTGCACTGCCGTGTTCTCCACAGTGACCCACCTGACGGGGAACGGACACAGCGGTATATCCTGGGAAATGTGCAAAATCACCATTTTCCCAGACAAGTAACATAATATGCACATGATCTGTAGACATATGCTGCACATCTGCTCATTATGCAGATTACTCTGTTATGTAGACATAACTATGTAAAAATCATTATGCAGATTACTCTGTTATGTAGACATAACTATGTAAAAATCTGTCAATAGACAATCTGGAGCAACTTCTTTATTTGTATTTGTATATATTCCAATTGTTCATTTAGGCTCATCATAATTGCCTTTTAAACATAGCAGTATGGTTGTTGGTGTGTCGAGTGTTTGTTGTGGTCTGCTGCTAACAATAACCCAATCGCCCCCCACGTCCCTCGGCCGGGGAATTAATTAAGTTCTTATCCATCTGTCATGTAACACATCCTATGATGATATATTCTCATCAAGGCGGTGGGGCGTGATGGAGTACGTGGCGGGGCGCTCGTACCGACAGCGTTGGTCTGGCCGTTCTCTGCAGCCATCATGAGTGGGGTTTTCCCTGTGGCGTCGACGCTGTTGACCTGGGCGGTGTGGCCTAGGAGCAGCTGGAGACACTCCACATGGTCCGTGAAGGCTGCCGCGTGGAGGGGGGTCCTGGAGAGGGGAAAAAAGAGACCCCTTTAACCTCTTAAGCCCTAGCCATATTTTCAGAGAATTCACCTAAAAGTACATACACAAGTAAATGGAAGATTGCTCCACTTCTACAAGGCCCATTTGCATGTTCTTCTATGGACCTCAGGGAATGTATTCCCAGTGTCAGAAATATTGTGTCCGTTACTATACTTGAGTAAATTGTAATGAACCAAAAAGGAGAATATCAATTATAATAATTTCTTTTTCCATCTTTGACGGTGAATAACACCATTGACCAGACGTGAATAACTGCCACTGAGCTCATTCAGCACCTTCTTGAGATCAAGTATACAACGAATCTAAGCAAATTAATTAACAGCAGATGATTTCCAGGGTTTTTTGTAGATAACAGTACTGAATTTTGAAACGCAGTTTTTTTCCTAGACGTTCACAGAAAGGTAAAGAAACAAACTACGTTCTATTTTATGGCAATAATGTTCAGGTTTGTTCGACCCGTGAGATAAAATCTAAAAAATAACGTCAGAATTTTTCACAAAGAATATTTTCAGCAGCTTTCACAGAGGCTGGTGTGAGCTGGGTAGTGTAGTTTTATGACATTTCGATGTCCATTGAAAGCCCTGGGTCTCCTCTGTTTTAAGACTACAACGCTTTCATGGCGTGTTATTTCCTCGCGTCTAATTCATCCGGTTTCCTCCGGGATGCGCAGAGATTATGAACTCATATTTAGCTAATAACACACAATCATTGGTAAACAAACGTTGTGCTGAAAATATACACTTTGACTGCTGTTTTGATAGGGTTAGGGTCTTTACTCTTGGCTACATTTGAGGGGAAAAACGCAACATTAATTAATACGGACTGTATTGATCTATTTATGACGCAATATTAAATCCAGCCGTCGGGCTTAACACATTGAGTGCCACGCCCCTTCCGGGAAGTGACCACTTCCGTGCTGCCCATTAACCCCATGTAAACATAGTTGTAGTTTGTAGAACTAAACCTATATTTTATAGTATCGCTATGGGTCTAATAACGCCCTCGAGTCTCATTGAGCTACTTCTGGTCAACGTGCAAGAAACAGATTATTTTTTTATCCGTACATTTCCGTTTGATACCGTTTTGAATATGAACATAGTCCGGCCGCTTCTGAGCAATTCCAGGGAAAATACACGAAAACAGCGTTTTTGTGTAATTCAATAAACACGTTGTCACTATTATCCTTTGTCGTGCACGCATGCAATGTGGTTTAGACCGGTGCGCCCCCCCCCCCCCTGCATCCCAACGGCAGAACAGCCAGACACATAAACACATATAGCTTCAATCGCAGTAGAAATAAATATCAGATCAACGCAAGCTTTCATATATAGTGTCCTTACGTGGTCTCTGAAGTAATGAAAAAAAAAGAATCCAATAATCTCATCGCGATTCCAGTTATCCACAGCGATCGTGCCTCCGACGTTATTGGGCATTGCTCTTCAACGGGCGGGCGGGGTCAGTTGTCCAAGCCATCCCTATAAGCGTGTGTTTTGCCGAGGTGTTTAGGACCCGCCCCCACGCCGCAGCTCGGTATAGAAAATAAACTAACCCTGGTCTAACCGGGTGCATTACTGGCCGAAGGCGTTAGAGAGCTGTATAATACCGTCTGCCAGCTTAGACACACTCAGAACAGTATGCAAAAGGTGCCCCGCTGAATTATGAATGGATATAGATAATAAAATAAATACCGTGACAGAAACGTAGATCTACGTTTCCGGCACTCAACGATCGGACGACAGAACCGTAGATCTACGTGAACGGCACTGAAAGTGTTAAGGGGTTAATAATGATGCCCTGAACCTACAGTCCATCATCTAACTTGTACACGGTATCTGCAGGTTTCAACAAGTTCAATTGAATACTTTAAGACTTTTTAATACCCCGCAGATACCCTGTTGTACCATTTGCACAATGCAACCCTAAATAACAATAAATAGAAATGTCTGTGTGCTTACCGGTGTTTAGTGTCGGTGGCGTTGACAATGGCAGGACCCAGAGTGTCTATCAACATCTCGGCGGCACCTTCGTTGTCATGGATACTGAAGAGAGAGACAAAACCGTCAAAAAATAAACACCAATAAGACCGGTGGCTCGGTGCACCAAAAAACATTATTTGGCGGCCGTTCACACGCAGGGCGGCGGGGCTCTTACACGGCACAGTGCAGGGGGCTGAAGGAGTTGCCCTCGGCCTTGTGGAAAACCTCCTGCTCCAGCAGCACCTCCACACACGTATCGTGACCTGGAAGAGACGAAGCATGATCTCAGGTCAGTGACTTGGACCATCCACTGCATTCTTTTAATCGATTAATTCTCCCATCCGGTCCCTGGATCAGATTGCCAAGGATTAAGACTAACGGATGCAAACATAAATTCTTTCCCTTAGCCATCGCGCCATTTAATAGGCTGTCGGGATCAAATCTGATAATCATTTACTGATTTGCTATCCATCATTATCGAGTGATTAAGTCTGTCGGCTTCTTGTATTATTGATAACTGTATATTTTATACATCCAAATTAATTGCTCGTTGGGATTATAGACTGAATTGAACACAAACACAGTTTGAAAATCCAAACAACTGTGCGAACAACAAGGTACTTTAGATAAAACATTGCATATATATATATTGGCATGGCTGCAGGTCCTGGGGCGCGTGACCCCGTCAGCCTGAATGCCTTCTACAACAGAACTTTGTTTCCGCGTCTCTGATTGGCCAGGTCATTTCTGGTCATGTGACATATACGCCCAATCGTGGGACCGCAAGTTTCTACACTGGTTAAGCTTAGGCGCTCTTTCGAAGTTGGTTAAGGTTAGAGTTTGTCTTAGAGCATGGCGATAGAACACCAGGTAGTTTGCAGGCTGTTAGACCCGGAAATAGGCGCAGAACTTGCTGTCCCACGATTGGCGCACATGTCACATGACCTGGCCAATCAGAGCGCAAAACTCGAATGCGGAAAAGAAGTTCTGTTGTAGAAGGCATACACGCGACCCGTCACTCCTCCATGGAGTTTGGGGGTGGGAGGGTGGCGTTCGCTGCGTTCTCCGTGGATCATGACATGCTTTATCGGGGGTGTGTGTCTTGAATGGGGATGTGGTGGGGATTGATGTGTCGGGTGTTTGAGGGACTGGCTGTTCCGGGGGGTTCACATGCCTTCGAGCAACACTGTACTTATTTTATGCCTATTCCTATGTATGCACGTTCTACGTTGCACTACTTTATTGTTTTTTATACCTATTCTTATGTCTGCACTTTATGCATTGTTTTTATTCTTGTCAACTGTATACACATTTTATGCCTATGTTAATTTTATGCTATTTGCTGTGGGGGACTTTGGGCTGCGGTCCATGTGTGAAAGGTGCTATAGATTATTATCATTATATTGTACAAAAAAAAATTATGCATTGAAATGTCTAAGTCTCGACAACATTGAAAATGAGGGTGACCTCACTTGTCCTTTTTTTTTTTTTCCACTTTTTCTCCTTTTTTCTATTTTTCTCCCATCCCAATTCCACTGTGCCAATTCTTTCCTCCCCTGTCTTGAACGTTGCTCGCATATGCCCCCCACTGGCCGGTTGTAGGGAGGATAGAAGCCTTGCATCACGTGTCCCCTCCGGTACACGAGGAGGCAGCCTGTCACATCTTTTCACCTGCCAGCGTGGACTCTCGTTGGCGAGGTGTAACGTGTGGGAGGCTCACACTACCCCCGCCATTTCCTGTCTCTGCTGCGCAGGCGTCCCCAACCGACCTGTGGGAGTCGCTGTCCACAACGTCCAGATTACCACCCATCGACTTCCACCCGCTAACTCTGCCAATTGAGTCAGTATGACGGCCGGCCCAAGCCAGAGGCAACGCCGACAGCCAGAGTCGAACCCGGTGTCTCTTGCGTTGGTGACGAGCACAGTGTCCGCTGCGCCACCCAGCCGCCGCCTCAATTGTCCTTTTCAAGAATAAATAAAGGTTTGAATGAATATATTTCAGTAATATTTTGCATATCATCTGATCCTTTGCATGGTGAGTTTGACAAGCTTCCATCTGGAAGGCGCTATAGAGTTCCCCTAGCCCCCCAAAAAACTGATTTAAGACATCTTTCATCCATTGCAGATTAATTCTTTCATTTCAACCATGGTACTGGTTAGGTCAGGTGCCTAAAGTTCTGTCTGCGTTTGTGTTGTTGTTGTTGTTTCTCTTTTGTCTATGTATTGGGCTGCTTTGGGACAATGTTTTTTGTGCCTGTATGTTGTCGTCTTGTTGATTGCAACCTGGTGGTGAAGCCAAAGACGAAAAGTGGATCCATCTAACTATTAACACTTTCAGTGCCAGCCATGCGGGGCGCTAAAGGGGTATGCCAGCGTCCACTTCAATGATAGAGCTCTCATATTTGCAAAAGCATAAACTATGTCTTAAATTATGCGTCTAATCTGGCCGTCGCTTATCAATGACTTGTTTGCAGTCAACATTGTCGAAACGGATATATTTTTTTTAAATAATCGGTTCATTTCCGTTTTATACCATTTTGAAAAACTCGTTTTTTGAAAGTTTCAGGAAAATATAAAGATTCTGTGATAAACGTCCTTTACTGGAATATTCTGGAATACACAAAAAACATTGTAATTTTTCGGCCTATTTATGAATCGTTTTCAAATAAACGCTAGATTATCGATAGTATATGTGTACTTATGCACGCTATATAAGCAGGCTTAAAATCGAATCTCTTATTTCCTGATCGCACACACACACACACAGGGCACACGTTGATATCTCTGTGAAAAAAGTTCTGATTATCCTAAGACTGGTAAAATAGATTCCTTACCTCAGATCAGATGTTCTCCAAAAAGATTATTCCAATTCCTGATCGCCATTCCAAATATCGATCGCGTTTATTGATCCAACGCTGGATACTGGAAATATGTATTCCATGCTGTTTTGGGGCTCGGAAATGAATCTGATCCTCTCGGGTAGCTTGCCCAAGAAGTAAAATGAGGAAGCTGGATTCCCCCCCCCCCCCCCCCCCCGTTTGAATCCATTCCAAAGGGGTGCAGTACCACAGGGAGACGATAGGGGCGGTATTTTCCCAATGGAGCTCAGAGAGAGTTTGCAGCACTAACGTGAAACTAGATTGATGAAATATGAATTCAAATCGCTAATAAAAAAAAACGAGATTTATCATCGTTGGCACTCAACGGTCGGCATGAACTAACGATAAATCTCGTCGCTGGCACTCAATGTGTTAAAGGAACAGGCCGAAATCTTGGGAAATTAGCTTACTGTCTTCTCCAGAGAGAGACAAGTAGATAGATACCAGTTTCCACTCTGTGCGTTCAGTAGAAAGCTATCTGGCTGCACGTTAGCCTAGCTTATAATGGAATTGGACAGTGCCGGTTAGCCTAGGCATTGTCCAACTAACACCTCTACCACTGTCTGCTTCCATTCATTGTGCTAAGCTAGGCTAACGTGCAGCCAGATAGCTCTACTCTACTGAACGCACAGAGAGGAAACTGGTATCCATGTTCTTGTCTCTCTCTGGAGAAGACGATAAGCTAATTTCGCAAAATGTTGGCGTGTTCTTTTAAATAAGTGTTGTCCATTCCAGACACACGTCCCCTGAACCCCTGGTCTCTGTACCGTTGTAGCAGGCCCAGTGCAGAGGCGTGTAGCCCTGGCCGTCTGTCAGGACGGGGAGCGTCTCCACCGATTGGGCAGCGTGCAGCAGGCCGCCCAGCACCCCGATGTGTCCGCACGCCGCCGACAGGTGGACCGGGGTGCGGCCTTTACAGTCCCGCCCCAGGAAGCTGGCGCTGTGCTGCAGCAGGGCCTCCACACACTCCTCGTGGCCCGTCACCGCCTGAGGAGGGCAGGGGGAGGGGAGGGGAGGGCGGTGGCGTTAGAATACATGGAGAATACACACAAGAGTAATGATGACTTCTTTCAGAGTTGATGACGAGTGGATGAGGACAATCCATGTGTTTGTACTCCTTTTGAATGACCCCCTTCAACTGTCGTACAGAGGGAACAGTTGTGCTTACAGTATGTATGTGTTTGACTGCCTGTGTGTTAGGGCTGCATAATATATGGATTATTTTTATTTTTTTAAATAACTTTTTTTTTTCAACATGAAACAAAACATATAACAATACAATAATAATAATACATAAAAATACATCCCAGGACAATAAATTAACACAACATGACAAGACAATAATTGAGACAGACTGTACAGTGATCATCCCAAGCCCCCTCCATCACCATCCACAGCAGTCACAATCCCCAACCCTCGAGGACCCCGAGTCCGGCGCCCCAGCGAGTCAAAGCATCATGCCTCTTTAACACCACGACACGCCGAGGCCCCGAACCAGGGCCCCCCCCCACCCCGTGACCACCCGACCCAAAACCAAAGGGGCCCAGAACATACAATCAATTATACAATAAAAAAATATATATATATGTATATATACCGTATGTATATTTATAATTGTATTGTTGTTGTTTTTTTTTTATCATGAATGAAATTGAGGGTAAAAAGCGGATATTTAAAAGGTATCCAACAACGTTTCTTGTAAACACCTCGCTTTTGTTTATATAAAAATGTCCACCAAAATAGACAGTTTTCTGTTGTTCTAATAGTAATTAGTAATCTAATAATTCTAAAAGCTGAATAAATCTACCTCATAATCTTTGCAAAGTCCATTTTCTTTGCTCTCACAATTTTTACATCCCATCTGTGTTATGTTTCACTTTCGGTATTGGCAAAGTTTTAATCCGACCTCCTTTGATTGACAGGCAGTTAGCTTGTTATATTTCAAGGAAGATCGCATAGACCAATCAAGTTGAAGCACAGGGGCATGTTGACACGCCTCCAAGTGCACTCTTTTTGTGTTCTACACCGTCCTCTGGCTCGTGACGTGCGGAAAAAAACATGTGATACACAATCTTAAGGAACCGCTTTCCTACTACTGTGGTCTATAGCGCCAAGATCAACAGCTAGTGGTCAGACGATATCAGTTTGAAATTCCAGTTTCAGTGTGATAACAGGGTATCTGCAGGTTTCAAGAAGTTACATTTAAGACCTTTTTAATACCAGTTGAGTAAAATTGTATATCAATTTCATGACCATACTAGCAAAAAATAAAATAAACCCTGTGTGACACTGAACTGGCGGCTACACTTGTGCACCAATTTATATTCTTGCACGTTCCATACAAGCACTCGCCAGACTGCCTCCCGAAAAATGTAATACCTGTGCAAATTAAATGTAAGACTTTTTAATTCCTTTTAAGGCCTTAAATTGAGAATTATGAATGCAATACTGGTAAAGACTTTTTCATACCCTGCAGTAGGGCTGACCCCTAATCGATCGAAAGGAGCCGTAGTCATCTGCCAACCTCTTAGTCGAATGCAAAAAAATTAATATATAGGCCCATTATATATATATATATATTTTTTTTTTACCATTCTTTCCAAAAGGTAGTGCAATACCCGTAGTACGCTCTGCTGAGCGCACCACTCTCTGGAGGGCCTTCCTGTCCTGTGCCGTGCTGTTTCCAAACCAGGCAGTGATGTTTCCAGTCAGAATGCTCTCTACAGCCCCGGAATAGAAGGAGTGGAGTATCTTCCCAGATACTCTGAACTTCCTTAACTGTCTCAGGTGATAGAGGCGCTGTTTCGCCTTTTTTTTTACCACAGAATCTATGTGTGTTGTCCATGTCAGGTCCTCTGTGTTGTGGACTCCCAGGCACTTGAAACTGCTCACCCTGTCCACGATAGCCCCATTTATCCACAGTGGTGTGTGTGTCCCCTGCTGTATTCTCCTAAAATCCACGATCAGCTCCTTGGTTTTACCAATGTTCAGGAGTAGGCTGCCGTTATCCCGGCACCAGCGTGCCAGTTCATCAACCTCCTCCCGGTAGGCCTTCTCGTCATTGTTAGAGATGAGATCAGCCCCACCACCACCGTGTCGTCAGCAAACTTCACTATGGAGTTGGAGCTGAACCTGGCCACACAGTCATGTGTGTACAGTGAATACAGCAGGGGGCTTAGAACACAGCCCTGGGGGGACCCGATACTCAGGGTGATTGTGCTGGAGGTATGACCCCCCACCCTGACCGCCTGGGCCTGTCACTCAGAAAGTCCAGGATCCAGGCGCTCAGGGCAGAGCTCAGACCCAGATCGATCAGCATGTCAACCAGTCTGGTGGGGACTATGGTGTTGAAAGCTGAACTATATTAGTCAATGAACAGCAATCTCACATAGCCCCCCTTCTGACTGTCAAGGTGAGTTAGGGTGTTGCGTAGTACTTGGGAGACCGCGTCGTCAGTGGACCCGTTTGTCCTGTATACAAACTGCAATGGGTCCATGTTACTAGGGAGGGAGGCACAGATGTGGTCCTTGCAGCCTCTCAAAGCATTTCATGACCAGTGACCACAGAGGTGAGTGCCACCGGTCTGTAGTAATTTAGGCCTGCTGGGGAGGAGTTTTTTGGTACAGGGATTATAGTGGACACCTTGAAGCAGGCAGGGACCATTGACTCGGCCAGGGATAGATTGAATATAGTGGTGAACACCGGGGCCAGCTGATTTGCACAGGACTTGAGTATTCGTCCTGTTATCCCATCTGGGCCTGGAGCTTTCCTAGTATTCACACCCCCGCGGATGAACAGTGACGCCGCTAGCCAGTGAGCTAACGTCGCCACTGCTCGCTCCAGCGTGATAATAATGTATTCTACTTCCCATCGCCATGCAGTCCAAGATGACGAACAGGGATTCGATTGTGTACCCAAGCAGATATGAAATACTTATACTGAAATTATTCTTCATGAATATGACGACCCTACTGTGTGTGTCTGTGTAAAAACAACAAGACGTCCTCCTTACTCCTCTGTGCAGAGCCGTCCTGCCCCACTTGTCTTTGGCTTCTACGTTAGCTCCCTTGTTGAGCAGAGAATACACACAGTCTGTATGTCCACTCAGCACAGACAGCATCAGAGGGGTTCTGAGGACACACACAGACAAACATGATCAGGCACCATCTAACAACAACAACATACATGATGACAGTAAAGGCAGAGATATGCTCAACATCAGTCAGTTTGCGCGTAGGAGCTAGATTGACATACTTCCACTTTCACTTGTGGGTTGCAGTACACCGCCAAACCACTAGGTGGCTGTGCTGCGTTGTGTTGTACAAATGGCTGTATTTTCGGACTTCCTGGACCGGTCCGCGTGTATCACTTCCGCAACGGATTTGATTTCCGGGGTTGGCCTGATTGGCCGCGACGGCCACGTCACACGCCGCGGCCCCGCCCCGCGGCGGCAACGCCAGAGGCTGCTGTGTTTCACTGCCGCTTTCCCACTTCAACGCCGCAGCAGCATTGTCGCGCCACATCTTCTGAGTGCAGAGCTGTTTAATCACTTTTCCCACTGCGTTACCAGTGGCGCGACGCTGGAGTTCACTTCGCCTTTCACATCGCGCCGCGCTTATGCCGTCTAGCACAGTCTCTAACAGTAACAGTAGTCTGACCAGTTTGTTTTGTGATGTTTGTAATCTTGTTTAGAAACACGGGTCTCTTGTCCATTGATGGATATATAATGGATATATTTTGTCTGGCACAGTGGTGTAATGGTTAGTGCTCATTCCTGTCAAGCGGACGACCCGAGTTCGAAACCCTGCGTGTCTAATATTATTTTTTTTGGAATATAATATTAATGACTGTATACGCAAAAGTAGCCTAGTTTTAAGTTAAAATATTATAAATCTACATGCATTGAGGATGTCATTCTTTATATAGCTCTCAAAGTGCACCAGATTGAAGCATTTACATCGCAAAAAAAAAGAAAAAGGGGGGATTCGAACGCGGGTCGTCCGTGTGAGAGGTATGAGGACTAACCATTACACCACGTGGCAGATAAATAAAATATCCATTATATATCCATTAATGGACAAGAGAGCCGTACGTCGGCCGTCTAATGAAGTTAGATTTATACAGTACACTTTGACTGCTGAATTGACACGTTTAACTTATTCATTCTTTAATTCAGCAACATTAATGCTTCTTACTGTTACTGTTGGAGACTGTGCTAGGCGCGACAATGCTGCTGTGGCGTTGAAGTGGGAAAGCGGCAGTGAAACACAGCAGCCTCTGGCGTTGCCGCCTCGGCCGCTGCCGCGGCGTGTCACGTGGCCGTCGCGGCCAATCAGGCCAACCCCGGAAATCAAATCCGTTGCGGAAGTGATACACGCGACCGGTCCATGGACCTTCAATTTGGTCCATGTTTGTAATGTAGTTAATCGCAACCGATAATGGAACGCTCCGACAGAGCTCCCGAGATGATAAATGGTAAATACGGAAGCCCAGCCCAGGGCAGCGGCCAATCACAGCTCTGCGCTGTCCAAGTTAGCTCGCGTCGGAGTTACATTTTTGGCCAGCTGCACGTAGGTGTCACCAGTAGGCTTGCGGGAGCTCCAGCTGCACATAGGTGTCACCAGTAGGCTTGCGGGAGCTCCAGCTGCACATAGGTGTCACCAGTAGGCTTGCGGGAGCTCCAGCTGCACATAGGTGTCACCAGTAGGCTTGCGGGAGCTCCAGCTGCACATAGGTGTCACCAGTAGGCTTGCGGGAGCTCCAGCTGCACGTAGGCGTCACCAGTAGGCTTGCGGGAGCTCCAGCTGCACGTAGGTGTCACCAGTAGGCTTGCGGGAGCTCCAGCTGCACGTAGGTGTCACCAGTAGGCTTGCGGGAGCTCCAGCTGCACGTAGGTGTCACCAGTAGGCTTGCGGGAGCTCCAGCTGCACGTAGGTGTCACCAGTAGGCTTGCGGGAGCTCCAGCTGCACGTAGGTGTCACCAGTAGGCTTGCAGGAGCTCCAGCTGCACGTAGGTGTCACCAGTAGGCTTGCGGGAGCTCCAGCTGCACGTAGGTGTCACCAGTAGGCTTGCGGGAGCTCGGCAGGCTTGGCGCAACCTTTGCAACCACTTTGACATCCGAGTAAAAATAATTAGGCATAAGTATTAAAATCCTCTGTACTTACTGTCCATTGCCATCCTGAATGTCAACCGCACTTTGAAGATCAGCGTTTCCGATGAGCAAACGCAAACATTCTGAATGACCGTTTGTGGCTGAAAAGAAATTCATAAAAAATACCATTCAGTTAGTCTTTAATTTAATTACAGAGATGAATCACATTTATAAAATGAAGTTTGAGTGTGTGTGTGTGTGTGTGTGTGTGTGTGTGTGTGTGTGTGTGTGTGTGTGTGTGTGTGTGTGTGTGTGTGTGTGTGTGTGTGTGTGTGTGTGTGTGTATACAAAGTGCTGGGCCCATCTGCGTAAGTAAACCTTAATAGAACACCTTTCTGTACAGTTAAGTAACACAGGTAATATAGGACACCTTTCTGTACAGTTAAGTAACACAGGTAATATAGAACACCTTTCTGTACAGTTAAGTAACAAAGTGCTTCACAAACCTTAAGATAAAAAGAAAAACATTGGGAACCAAGAGAGAAAAAAAGAGCAGTTACACAACACCGGTGCGCAGTGTACCTGCAGCATGGATGGGGGTTCTCTTCAAGGTGTAGTCCTTGACCAGGATGGAGGCTCCCTGGTTGATAAGGACGTCCACACACTCCACGTGGCCCTTGAAGGCAGCCAGGTCGAGAGGCGTGCGCCCCTGGCCGTTCCTGACATCCAGGTCCAGCAGGGACTGCACCAGCACCTCCATGGCATGATGGTGGCCGTGGTACGCCTGGAAACACAACATGGAGGATTGCAATAGTAATATACAATGTGCAGGTGATTAAACTCGGTATAAAATATATTAATTAGTACTACTGAGTATAGTGCTAATCAGATATATGTACAGTACAGAGTTAACATTTACAGAGATATACCGGTAGGTATAGAGACACTATGGTAGTAAGTCATACTGGCCAGCAGCGTAACTAGTAAGAGTAGGTAAGGGATATGTACAGATATAGATATAGTATCTACAGATGTGTAAAATATACAGGTATGTACAGACAGATGTGGATAGGTAAGAATAAATAATAAGAATAAATAATAAGGCACCAAATTCCTCATAAATCGTTCTCTCTTCCATTGCCATGTACAAAACAATGGTTGCTATGTTACAGGCAGCCATACTGGAAGAAAGAGAACTACACAAACATTCCGTGCAAGGCCTCCATTAGACATGTATAACAGTGGTGCTACTCACAGCAAGGTGCAGGGGGCTTATAGGGGCTCTGACATCAGAGTCATTCAGGATGTCTGTCCCTGAGGTTTCCATCAGCTGAAGGAACAAGATACATTCAGTTAGAAACTCTAGTCATATAGTTATAGTAGCTTAGTGTTCAACATCAAGAACCTCAGATATACAGTACATGGACGAATGAGTGACACACAAAAATAACACGACACTCAAAAAAGAGAAAAAGTACAAATTACACTCACCACGTCTAGAGGCGTTTCACTAGCAATCTGAAAGGTTAAAGTAAAGCAATGCATGAACGGAGAAACACATCATTACATTTGGACATCCTATTGAAACACAGCATGACATTTGGACATCCTATTGAAACACATTACATTTGGACAACCTATTGAAACACATCATTACATTTGGACATCCTATTGAAACACATTACATTTGGACAACCTATTGAAACACATCATTACATTTGGACAACCTATTGAAACACATCATTACATTTGGACAACCTATTGAAACACATCATTACATTTGGACATCCTATTGAAACACATTACATTTGGACAACCTATTGAAACACATCATTACATTTGGACGTCCTATTGAAACTCATCATTCAATTTAGACATCCTATTGAAACACATCATTACATTTGGACGTCCTATTGAAACACATCATTCCTTTTGGACATCCAATTGAAATACACAGGAGTTGACAGCTAGGGTGTAGTTCTCACCAGCTCCAGACAGAGGCGATGTCCGTACGCAGAGGCATAGTGCACAGCATTGTAGCCCTGATTGTCCCGGATCCCTGGATTAGCATCGTTTCGCAGTAAGTATTCCAGGCACCTAGAGCAACGACAAAGAGGCTTTAGCCACGACTAAAGTCTGTACAATATTACAAGGGATGGTTGAGAATTTTTAAACCCTAGGCCTATTTCTTACATAAATAGGTCATTTTCTAGTCTATACCAATGACTGTAGCAGCCAGTGTGAGCTTAAGATATTGGAGCACATAGGGCTAGGGTGCCAAAAATCAGACCTCTCCCTTTAAACACGCAAAGTCAAGTACTGCAGGGTTCTTTAGCGGTTTGTGACGAGGTGGAGTAATGTTGATATCAAACGCTATTTTATTTGAAGTCATTACTTGTAGATTGGTTGATTGGAGATTTTACATTTACATTTGGTCATTTAGCTGACGCTTTTATCCAAAGTGACTTACAGGTCCTGTACAACAACACGTCAGCAGGGTCAGTGAGATTGTCCGTGGAACAGTACGTCTCTCCACAACCCTCCCCCCGGCCATACCAGACACCTCCCCCGGTGCTGCAGTGCCTCCGTTTCACTGTATAAGAGCCGCCCTCTTTTCCTGATCCTCCAATCACAACTGTCAGAGAGATGACACAAAGGTTGTGATTGGAGGATCAAGAAAAGAGGGGATACGGCTTTAGTCAATTCAGCTTGCATGCAGAGACAACCCGTCCTTCCAACCTCCCCTACCGCCTCATTCATTCATTGGGTCAAACAGTCCTGGTTGTTACTGACTTTCCGTCTGTGTCGGAGGCGGCGGCGTAGTGGAGGGGGGAGCAGCCACTCTCGTCCAGGTCGTTGACGCTGGCCCCCGAGCCCACCAGAGCAAACAGACACTGGTAGTTACAGTTAGCAGCAGCATAATGCAGCGGAGTCCTGGGGGGAAAACACAATTAAGATTAGATCAAGATTCAAATGTCAACAAGTTGCATGAGCAAAGCATCTCCTCGCTTCTCTTGGTGGATCTGAATGGACCCCCTTCTGAGCGATTTGACCCCTGGGCTTTCCCTAAACAATGTTATAGTGGAGCCGTGCCATGATGACAATGCTTCAGCGCCACCAGGTGGTAAAAAAGAAAAAAAGGGGGGGTTTATTTTGCAGTGTAAGCTTTGGGCCAGCTTAGAAACGGACGCATTGTTGTCTAATACGAGATTGCTCTGTTCCACTTTGTGTGTGTTTTTGTGTTAAACGTTAAACTATTGTGCAAGCTTATACACTGTACTTAAATAAATTACTTATTTGGAAGTTACCTGTGTGTTTGCTATTTTATTGGAATGTTGGAACCTATCTAACCCGTCCCAGTGATTGACTGGTCGTTGAAGTCCCCCAAGTTTGCTCTGAACAGGTAAATCTGCATTTTGTTATGATGCCTCTAGCTCATGGAATGAACTCTAACAGTCCTTAAAGCTGGAGATTCTCCCCTCTGTTGCAGAGTTTGAATGAACTCCAACAGTCCTTAAAGCTTGAGGTTCTCCCCTCTGTTGCAGAGTTTGAATGAACTCCAACAGTCCTTAAAGCTGGAGATTCTCCCCTCTGTTGCAGAGTTTGAATGAACTCCAACAGTCCTTAACGCTGGAGATTCTCCCCTCTGTTGCAGAGTTTGAATGAACTCCAACAGTCCTTAAAGCTTGAGATTCTCCCCTCTGTTGCAGAGTTTGAATGAACTCCAACAGTCCTTAAAGCTTGAGGTTCTCCCCTCTGTTGCAGAGTTTTAAACCTTGATCTCCAACCTTTGTCCATCAAGTTGTACGTGTTTTAATTGATTTGTCATCCTTGCTTTTCTCTACCCTCGTCTTGTCGTCTTATTGTTGCGATTTTATATGCTGTGATTTCTATGATATATTTATGATTGCTTATCTCTGTATGTAAATCTGACATCACTGTAAATGAGGGAAACCTCATACAGTACAGTACAACGAAAAGAAGTGGCCATCTAAGCAGAGTGCAAAGCAGTGGTGCGTTATTGAAATCATCTGGGGTTGCACGCACCTAATGGCGCCACGTGCACACACGCTCCCGCGAATGCGCATTTAATGTCCCCTCGCTTGAGCACAGACTAAAGACAGTGCCTAATTGCCTCTACGAATGGAATGTAACACATGTCATTCACAACAAGTTAGGTGTGAATGTATCTGAGAACGTATTTAACACACCTGACGACCGGCGCTATTGATATGCAAATAACGAGTACTTATCTGGAGTGCAACCCCGTCCCATGAAGAACGCATGCCTGGTGCAAAGGCAACAGTAACGTGCATTAACAATATACACTGTACAAGTGATTAAAATGGAATGTATATAAATACTATTTATGCTATTAACTGACAGTGTTACAATATTATTGTGTACAGTAAATCCATACTGGCCAGTGGTATAACTAGTAATAGTAGGTAAGGGATATATATATACAGATATAGAATATAGTATATACGGGTATGTAAACAGGAATATATGCGGGTAGATTCACAGATGTTGAAAATATATACAGTATACGGTTGTACAATATTGTACAATAATACAGGACGTATGCATGGCTATCATACAGAGTTATATGGGTAGACTATAGTTAAGTTCACTGTTCAAATTTGAAAAGGAGAGCTGGGCGATACAAACTCATCGCCGGCGACATTCTGCTCTGCAAACAACAGGTGATGGTTAATCAAATAACAGCCGATACTCAAATACAACCGTGGACGATGAGGTGCGTTTATGGTATTGCGCCATATTGGTAGTAGAGGAACACTATGACTACAGACCTGCCAAAGCTGTCCTTTCTGTTGAAGTCTGCTCCCGTATTGAGGAGAAGATTGAGACATTCCAGATTTCTGTGAGATTAGAGAGAATTATAAATTAACAGATTAACTGGTGAACCGCCCCCTTCAAGAACATGAAGCATTAATATAATACTTTCATTTAATTTAAAAAGGAACACGCCAACATTATGGGAAATGCGCTTACGTATTTCTCCAGAGTCAGACAAGAAAATGTCCTCCCTGTGCATTCAGTAGAAAACGATCCCGCCGCAAACTAGCTTAGTTTAGCACAAATGAATGGAAGCGGATCTGCTAGCCTAGCTGTTCGCCAAAAACACCTCTTGAGGAGTTTTAAGATGGGCTAGAGCGCACCACGTTACTGCGCTGCAGACCTGAGGAGTTTTAAGATGGGCTAGAGCGCACCACGTTACTGCGCTGCAGACCTGAGGAGTTTTAAGATGGGCTAGAGCGCACCACGTTACTGCGCTGCAGACCTGAGGAGTTTTAAGATGGGCTAGAGCGCACCACGTTACTGCGCTGCAGACCTGAGGAGTTTTAAGATGGGCTAGAGCGCACCACGTTACTGCGCTGCAGACCTGAGGAGTTTTAAGATGGGCTAGAGCGCACCACGTTACTGCGCTGCAGACCTGAGGAGTTTTAAGATGGGCTAGAGCGCACCACGTTACTGCGCTGCAGACCTGAGGAGTTTTAAGATGGGCTAGAGCGCACCACGTTACTGCGCTGCAGACCTGAGGAGTTTTAAGATGGGCTAGAGCGCACCACGTTACTGCGCTGCAGACCTGAGGAGTTTTAAGATGGGCTAGAGCGCACCACGTTACTGCGCTGCAGACCTGAGGAGTTTTAAGATGGGCTAGAGCGCACCACGTTACTGCGCTGCAGACCTGAGGAGTTTTAAGATGGGCTAGAGCGCACCACGTTACTGCGCTGCAGACCTGAGGAGTTTTAAGATGGGCTAGAGCGCACCACGTTACTGCGCTGCAGACCTGAGGAGTTTTAAGATGGGCTAGAGCGCACCACGTTACTGCGCTGCAGACCTGAGGAGTTTTAAGATGGGCTAGAGCGCACCACGTTACTGCGCTGCAGACCTGAGGAGTTTTAAGATGGGCTAGAGCGCACCACGTTACTGCGCTGCAGACCTGAGGAGTTTTAAGATGGGCTAGAGCGCACCACGTTACTGCGCTGCAGACCTGAGGAGTTTTAAGATGGGCTAGAGCGCACCACGTTACTGCGCTGCAGACCCGAGGAGTTTTAAGATGGGCTAGAGCGCACCACGTTACTGCGCTGCAGACCTGAGGAGTTTTAAGATGGGCTAGAGCGCACCACGTTACTGCGCTGCAGACCTGAGGAGTTTTAAGATGGGCTAGAGCGCACCACGTTACTGCGCTGCAGACCTGAGGAGTTTTAAGATGGGCTAGAGCGCACCACGTTACTGCGCTGCAGACCTGAGGAGTTTTAAGATGAGCTAGAGCGCACCACGTTACTGCGCTGCAGACCTACACGGTCCACCCGGGTTAGTCTCCCGATCCCGGACGGATTTGCCGCATGTCCTCCGCCCATATCTTCTCCCGTTCTTCCTCTCCTCTGCTCTCTGTCGGTCATGTCTGACCAGAATAAAGCTGTAAAAATGCTAAAATGAATCTTAAAAAAAAAAAAGATAGGCTAGAGAGTATCCGCTACCATTAATTTGTGCTAAACTAAGCTAGCTTGCGGCGGGATAGCTTTCTACTGAACGCACAGGGAGGAAATTGGTAGCCATCTTCCTGTCTCAACTCTGGAGAAGACGGTAAGCACGTTTCCCATAATGTTGGCGTGTTCCTTTAAAGAAAGGTCCTCCACTCACCCCCCAGCTGCTGCGGCATGTAAACAGGTCCTACCAAAGTCATCAGGGGTGTCTATATCAAAGCCTGTGTGACAGGAGAGGTTTATGAGCCACACAACGCTACAGTTCATACTATAAGGTCACCCATCAGTCACTCAAGCTATGTTATGTTTTATTTTCTTCCCCCATGTCACAAAAAGGCCTGTTGGATATCAAAATACACAAGTTCCTCCAAATTAATAAATACAAATCCAACAAAGGCCTCAGATTTAGAATAAAAAGGTATGAAAATCCGGGTTCCCACACTTATTCAATTCCAAAACCTTTCCATGACTTCTCAATGACCTCGTACAAAACTTCCATGACTGTAGTAAATGAACAACCTTTTTTTTTCTCCCATTTTATATTTTTCTCCCATCCCCAATTTCGTATCGTCCAATTCTACCCTCCCCTGTCTCGAACGCTGTTAGGCCATGCCTCCCACAAGCCGGCTGCAATGTGGACTAAGCCTTACATCACGTGTCCCCTCCGGTACTCGAGGAAGCAGCAGTCGCATCTTTTCACCTGCACAGCACGATCTCTCAGCGTCGGGGGTCTGCGTTTGGAGGGCACGCCGCCCCCGTCGCTTCCTGATTCTGCTGCGCAGGCGCACCAACCGACCTGTAGGAGTCGCTGTCCACAACGTCCGATCCCCACCCATCAGCTTCCCACCCCCTAATACTGCCAATTGTATTAGTATGAACGACCAGCCAAGCTGATAGCAATGCGGAGAGCTGGGCTCGAGCCCAGCGTCTCCTGCATAGGTGGTGAGCGCCTTGCCCACTGCACCACCTAGCCGCCCTAAATGAACAACCTTTAAATGAACGGCTACGACATTGAAAACTTCCTATAAAAGCTTTACTGCGACTGGAGTTTGGAATTGGGCAAAATAAAGAGCGACCACGATGGTCTCTCTGACCTACTTTGACCTTTACGACTCCATGTTGTTTATCATTTCAAA
Source organism: Notolepis coatsorum (assembly GCF_963971535.1). Lineage (NCBI taxonomy): Eukaryota > Metazoa > Chordata > Actinopteri > Aulopiformes > Paralepididae > Notolepis > Notolepis coatsorum. The sequence continues at coordinate 75,607,084 of NC_140183.1, forward strand.
TGTAGTATTATTATTATTCTTGAGCATAATTTTAAATGTCCCACGTATATTCCAAAACCTTATGGGTATTTCATCATTTTCCAAAACATTTCCAGGCCTGGAAATTTTTTTTTCTCAAGTTTTCCAGGATTTTCATAACTGTGGGAACCTGGCAGAATAGTCAAACTATTGAAATGATACCTGCATATAATCCTTTTTACATATCTGTAGATACTATATCCGTACATATCCCTTACCTACTCTTACTAGTTATGCTACTGGCCAGTATGAATACCTGTTATCACTGTACATATTAATACTACAACTCTGTACATACATTTGATTAGCACTATACTCATTAGTACTAATTTATATATTTTATACCCAGTTTAAGCACCTGTACATTGTATATTACTATTGCACTTTACTGTTACATTTGCACTGGTTGGATGCCAGACTTATTTTCGTTGTACTGTACTGTACGTAGTGCAGTATGATGACAATAAATTATAATCTAAATGCGAGACCTACTGTACTCTACCTCTTCTCTACCCTGCTGTCAAATATATGACCAACATCTTGTATAATGTGTAGACAGATGCTAAGGAAAGATTTCAAAAGAAAAATCTATATTGAATAATTTCATTTGAATCTAAATCTTTTAATCTCTGCCTTTCTTCCAGTGGATATGTGAAGCATGGACTACAACGTATATCGTGCCAGTTAGGGTACCTTGTGTATACAGTTTACTTTCACTCTTACTCATAGTATATATTCAGATTACAATTAGTTATTGCCTATATTTATTGTAATGTATAATATAACCAAATGGGCATACAGACCCTCATCTGCACCTTTGTTCATTATAGTCTCATATTTTTATATTCAGATCCAATTTGATTGCCTATCTTTATGTCTTCCTACTATTACCCTGCCCATACCTGTACCCCCCCCCCCCCCCCCATGCTGCTATGATGCCCGAATTTCCCCAAGGGGATCAATAAAGGAATATCTCATCTTATCTCATCTTGTCTTTTCACTAAACGTCCTTTCTAGTGCGCCTCCTGAGTTTCTGCTGAACTACTACGGAAACTCAGCTAATCGGTAATCGGTGCCGATACCCAGCCCTATTGCTAAGAGTACCATATCACATGAGTGTATACTCTTCTCATCTGCTAATGATAGTGTTTGCGTATACACAACCAGAACCTGCAGATTCCTCCTGAGCAACGTCAGAAGGATCCGCCCCCTCCCTGACAAAAGAAGCCACCCAACTCCTCATCCAATCAACAGTCATCTCCCGCAACGCACTGCTCGCTGGCCTCCCGGCCACTGCCACCAAGCCTCTTCAACTCATTCAGAAGGCAGCGGCCCGCCTGATCTCAAACCTACCGAAGTCGGCCCATGTCACCCCACTTCTTAGGGACCTGCACTGGCTCCCCATTGCTGCACGAATCCGCTTCAAGGCCCTCGACCTAGCATACCGTGCGGCAAAGGGAACCGCTCCCGCCTACCTCCGGTCAATGGTCTCCAACTACACACCCTCAAGACCCCTACGCTCTGCATCTTCTGGCCACCTCAGACCTACTCCTATCCGAGCTCCGGGAGGGTCATCAAGGAGAAGCCGCCTATTCTCAGTCCTTGCCCCACAATGGTGGAATGAACTACCCACCCCAGTTAGAACAGCCTAAACCCGTCCAATCTTTCACAGTCGACTAAAGACGCACTTCTTCAACCATTATCTTGAAAAAAAAAAAAAAAAAAAAAAAATCTAACCCTAACTAACCTTACTGTCATGCACTTGTCCTAATAAACTAACCTACACTGTAGCACTCAACACTTTGATAAACATTGTTACTCAGCTGATGAGAGTTGTGCCCTTCCTGATGACTTGTCGTACAGAACTTGTAAGTCGCTTTGGATAAAAGCGTCAGCTAAAAGTGGTTCCCAAAGTCGGGGTCGCGACCCAAAGGTGGGCCGCGAGCAGCCACGGGTGGGCCGCGAGATGATTTAAAAAAAATAAAAATAAAAAAAATAAAAAAAAATCTTTTTTTTATTTTATTTTTTATTTTTTTTGTCAGGCCACTGAACTTAGAAGCAGGCCAGGACAGTGTTTCTAGTTGTATTCTAAAATTCTATTCTATTGTATTCTAAAATGTGACTATATGGTTTTATATTAACTTAATAAATAAACAAAAACGAAAAATCTACTTATTTCAACGAACATTTCAAACTAAATAACAGATTATGCACATAAAACGCTGAAAACAACCGAAGCAACAATAGTATTTTAATGAGGCTATTATTATTATCATTATTATTTTGCAACAAGTTAGCCCTCTCATAAATAGCACATATAAATGAATAACTAACTTGAACTAACTTAATAGGATTGAAGTGATATTTGGCTTAAAAAATCGGTCGCCTGGCAAAAAAAAGAAGAAAAAAAAAGCCAGACGATGTGCATTGGGCCGCGGCTCTCTGACGCCTTATTTTCTGGGCCCTGGCCTGAAAAGTTTGGGAACCCCTGAGCTAAATGACTAAATGTAAAAAAAAATTAAATGTATACCTGCATGTATTATGAATGGGTGTTCTTGATATGTCTGTGTGTCTTATGACTATGACTGACTCATTGTGCTTGTGTAATGGATGGGTGTTTATGGGATACACTGCATGTATTATGAATGGGTGTTCTTGATATATATCTCTGTGTGTGTGTGTGTGTGTGTGTGTGTGTGTGTGTGTGTGTGTGTGTGTGTGTGTGTGTGTGTGTGTGTGTGTGTGTGTGTGTGTGTGTGTGTGTGTGTGTGTGTGTGTGTGTGTGTGTGTGTGTGTGTGTGTGTGTGTGTGTGTGTGTGTGTGTGTGTGTGTGTGTGTGTGTGTGTGTGTGTGTGTGTGTGTGTGTGTGTGTGTGTGTGTGTGTGTGTGTGTGTGTGTGTGTGTGTGTGTGTGTGTCTTATGACTATGACTGACTCATTGCGCTTGTGTAATGGGTGGGTGTTTATGGGATACACTCAAGTGTTATGTTAAACTATGTCTCAGTTTTTTTTACTATGTATAAACTTACTGGTAGATACAAACTGTGTATTCTACCTGCCTGGAGAATGCCACTTTTCATGTCTCCAGAGGGTTTTTAGGCTAATCTCCTTCACATTCCATTGCAAATAATATATTGCATATTTTTTAAGTAAACTGTTTTATATGTGTAAATATTAGGGCTGCCAATCTATTAAAATATGTAATCACGATTAATTGCATGATTGTCCACAGTTAACCGATTAATCAAGTTATTTATCTGTTCAAAATGTACCATAAAGGGCTATTTTTCAAGTGTTTAATACTCCTATCAACATGGGAGTGGACATATATGCTTGCTTTATGCAAAGCCCAATAGGCAACAACAAATGGCCATACTGCTAAATGTTACTCAATTACTCAGTAATATGAGTACACTCACACAATGTAGTGTCCAACATTACTCTTATGAAAGTTCACTAAAACATCTGCTTTTTTAAGCATTAAAACCAAACAATGGACCTCAATGCATCGCAACAATAGACAATGTACAACAGGTACATTGGTAAGAAAAAGATTCCATTACTCAAAGATCATTCCCTTGATCCCTTGCACTTCCAAAGCAAATCACACTATGCAATTGTGTCCAACCTCACATGGGGAAAATAAAGGGTCACAAAAACAACCCCTTCTAGTATGCGGAATCAAAACAGTGTCACAAATCCAACTGAATGGAGTCCAAGCTCATCTCTTGCCTTGTTAATCTCACAGGCTACAGAGAGACAGAGACATACCGGTACAAGAAATGCATGTCAGAAATCCAGATTTCCGTCACCAAAATGATATATGAACTGGTATGAAAAAAATAAGTTTAATTAAAATAAAATATGTTTATATATAAAACGAATTATATATATAATTAATTATATAATTCTTATATATATAAGACTTTATAAAACGAATTATATATATAATTCGTTTTATATATATATAAACATAGATTTTCTTTTCATAATTTTTTTTATATATATAATAAAATGTATATATACTGTTTTTTTTTTAAGGTGCGTTATGCATTAAAAGAATGAGCATTAATACGCTTTTGCGTTAACACGCTATTAACGCAATCACTTTGACAGCCCTAGTAAATGAATAAACAAACAAACAAACCAGATCTGCTCACCTGAGGACAGCAGCTTCCGGCAGCAGTCGGAGAATCCACTGAGGGCAGCCAAATGCAACGGGAACATTCCATGGACCCCTCGTCTGCAACCAGACAATAAACTTGAGTTATCGTCCTGCCAACAACTCCTGCTTTATTGCCGCTCGCGCCGCAGTACTGCAGCTAAACATAAGCCATGTTGACAGCGGGCGCCATATATATATCTATATCAGTTACATGACATTCAATATGGTCATCTGCTTTTGGAGAAGTATATCAATGTGTTGCCAGCTCCGGCAAAAGTAGAAGAAATTAAAAAGAAACGGGCGGGTCGCGGCGAACGCGTGAACTCATTCAGAATGCAGCGGCTTGCCTGATCTCAAACCTACCGAAGTCAGCCCATGTCACGCCACTTCTTAGGGACCTGCACTGGCTCCCCATTGCTGCACGAATCCGCTTCAAGGCCCTCGACCTGGCATACCGTGCGGCAAAGGGAACCGCTCCCGCCTACCTCCGGTCAATGGTCTCTAACTACACACCCTCAAGACCCCTATGCTGAGCATCTTCTGGCCGTCTCAGACCCACTCCTATCCAAGCTCTGGGAGGGTCATCAAGGAGAACCTGCCTTTTCTCAGTCCTTGCCCCACAATGGTGGAATGAACTACCCACCCCAGTTAGGACAGCCGAAACACACGTCCTATCTTTCGCCGTCGACTAAAGACGCACTTCTTCAACCATTATCTGAAGAAAAGAAAAAAAATCTAACCCTAACTAACCTTACTGTCATGCACTTGTCCTAATAAACTAACCTACACTGTAGCACTCAACACTTTGATGAACATTGTTACTCAGCTGATAGAGTTGTGCCCTTCCTAGCGGCGGCCGGGTAGCGCAGCGGACTAAGCGTCTGTCTACCACCACAGAGCCAGTGGGATCGAATCCGGCTGTGGTGCTGGCTACACATGTGTCGGAGGAAGCATGAGATAGTCTCCGCCCTCCCAGACCGACGTCAGGGGGTAGAGTGCGCAACGACCAGGAAGGAGATTGGGAATTGGCATAACGACTAACATTGGGATGGGAGAAAAACGAAAAAAGATAATAAAAAAAAGAGTTGTGCCCTTCCTGATGACTTGTCGTACAGAACTTGTAAGTCGCTTTGGATAAAAGAGTCAGCTAAATGACTACATGTAAATGTATGTAACTCACTTAGCCGTGTCGGCTCCGTTGGTGATGAGGGTATTGATGAGGAGCTCGTGTCCGTAGCGGGCCGCGATGTGCAGCGGCGTGTTTCCATTCTTATCTTCACAGTCTATCTCGGCACCTAGAGACGGGACGAGCAAGCGGTCAACCACCGAATCACTCAGAAGCACTTTCCCCCGCAAATCTATACATGCAGGGAATGTTACTTACCTCTACTTCCTCAGGCGCCTAAGGAAGTTCCAAGTCAGTCAGAAGATCCTTAAGAACTTCTACTCATGCACAATAGAGAGCATCCTGACTGGCAATATCACCTCCTGGTTTGGGAGTAGCACCGCACACGACCACAGCAGACTACAGAGAGTGGCCCGTTCAGCTGAACGCACAATTGGAGGGGGGCTTCCCACTCTCCAGGACATTTACAACAAGCGGTGCATGGGTAAGGCTAAGAGAATTATCAAAGACTCCAGCCACCCAAACAACTGCCTCTTTGAACTGCTGCGGTCAGGCAAGCGATACCGGAGTCTCATGGCAAGCACAGAGAGACTCAGAAGAAGCTTCTATCATCAGGCCATCAGAATGCTAAATGACAATAACACTATGTAACAACCATCAAATGCACTCACAGCACACACACCCACACACTCACTTTAAACAAACAACTCACTTTACACACTTTAGAACACCTAAACACACTATCTTTATTGGTAAAGAATTTGCACTACAACCCATACCTCATTACACCTTACTGTAAATTGTACCTAAATTGTACCTCATCCCATTTCTGCTCTGTACTGTATAGTATATTGTATTGTAACTCAGGTACTTCTACGTATGTAGATATGTATATACTGAACACTTTTGTCTACGTACTTGACTTCTATTTTATACTTGCTATACTTAGTTTGTACTTATCTATTTTGCCTAGCAGTCTCTGGAGCGTAACAGAAAGAAGCATTTTGTATAAAAGTATTCTGTACTTCTGTATGACAACTAATAAAGAAACTCGAAACTTGTTAAAGAGGATTCACCTCAACATGTAGATAGTACTGTGCACACGTCTTATAGGCAAGCTGAGAAAATCTGTTTTAAAGTAGAGATGTGCCAATACTGGTGTTGGTCATATCGGTCTGATACCGGGCTAAAATGGAATATCGCTATCAGAGAATTTCCTCTAAAATCTGATACCAACAAACTGACGTCTAACGTGCAAGAAATCAAAGCAAAGTGACTCGATTTACTGCATTTTTGACAAGTTAACTCTCTCTAATAGACATAATTTTGGTCCAATGACCCCAAAATGACGGTCCAAGTCTATACTGTTCATTAAAAGTAATGGATTGGATAGGTACGATGACAGACTACAAAGGCGCCTCCCTCAAACTGAACAGTGACATCTCCTTAGCAAATGACCTCAATACCTTCTATGCAAGGTTTGATGCTGGTAATAACACCAGCCCACAAGCCACGGCAATGGGGGGGGGGGGTCTGCTGCTGATGGAGACTCAGTGTTCAGGGTAACAGAGCATGAGGTGAGGCGGACCTTTAAAAAAGTGAATATCAGGAAGGCAGCAGGTCCGGACGGCATCCCCGGCCGCGTCCTAAAAGTCTGTGCCGACCAACTGGCCCCGGTATTCACTGACATATTTAACCTGTCCTTAGAACAGGCTGTCATCCCCACCTGCCTGAAGAAGTCCACTATTATCCCTGTACCCAAAAAATCCAAGCCTGCTTGCCTCAACGACTACCGCCCTGTAGCTCTCACCTCCATAGCCATAAAGTGCTTTGAGAAGCTAGTAAAGGGCTACATCTGCTCCTCCCTCCCCATCAACATGGACCCCCTGCAATTTGCATACCGCCCCAACAGGTCCACGGAGGACGCCATAGCCCATGTGCTGCACACAGCAGCATCACACCTGGACAAGAGGCAGGGGAACTATGTGAGAATGCTATTAATCGACTACAGCTCGGCATTCAATACCATAGTCCCCTCCATACTCATAGCCAAGCTCAGGGACCTGGGCTTGAACTATGACCTCTGCCAGTGGGTCTTGGACTTCCTGACAGGCAGACCCCAGGTGGTGAGAGCAGGCAACTGCACCTCCTCATCCATCACCCTCAACATAGGGGCCCCCCAGGGCTGTGTTCTGAGTCCCCTCCTCTACTCCCTGTACACACACGACTGTGTGGCTCAGCGGAGTAGCAATACAATCATCAAATTTGCTGACGACACAGTGGTGGTGGGCCTGATCTCTGCCAACGACGAAAGGGCCTACCTGGAAGAGGTCAAGGTCCTGGCGGGATGGTGCCAGGAAAACAGCCTCTCCCTGAACGTCAGCAAAACAAAGGAGATGATTGTAGACTTCAGGAGGTCGGGGGTCAAGGACTACAGCCCCCTCAGCATCGACGGGGCACCGGTTGAGAGAGTCAACAGCTTTAAGTACCTCGGAGCCTACATATCCGAGGACTTGACATGGACCACACACATTGATAGTGTTGTGAAGAAGGCACGACAACGCCTCTACTTCCTCAGGCGCCTAAGGAAGTTCCAAGTCAGTCAGAAGATCCTTAAGAACTTCTACTCATGTACAATAGAGAGCATCCTGACTGGCAACATCACCTCCTGGTTTGGGAATAGCACTGCACAAGACCGAAGCAGACTACAAAGAGTGACACGTTCAGCCGAACGCACAATTGGAGGGGGGCTCCCCACCCTCCAGAACATTTACAACAAGCGTTGCAAGGGCAAGGCTAAGAGAATCATTAAAGACTCCAGTCACCCGAACAACTGCCTCTTTGAACTGCTGCGGTCAGGCAAGCGATACCGGAGTCTCAAGGCGAGCACAGAAAGACTCAGAAGAAGCTTCTATCCCCAGGCCATCAGGCTGCTAAACGAACAATGAACACTACACAACAACAACCATCAAACGCACATAGCACACACATCCACACACACACACTCACTTTAAACAAACACACTGTAGCACCCACTCCACACACTTTATAGCACACACCCACTTTAAACAAACACACTGTAGCACCCACTCCCCACACTTTATATTTATTGATGAAGGATTGCACTACAACTCGTACACCTTACTGTAAATTGTACCTAAATTGTACCTCATCCCATTTCTGCTTTGCACTATATAGTACTGTACATTAGTACACTGCATAGTATTGTATATTATATGGTAACTCAGTTATGTCTATTCTGCATCGAACATTGTACATATGTCTATACTGAACACTGACCTCATTTTCTACTTCTAAATTACATGCTATACTATGTTATTTGATACCATCTTGTCTAGCACAGTCTCTGGAGCGTAACAGTAAGAAGCATTTTGTATGAAAGTATTCTGTACTTCTGTATGACAACTATTAAAGAAACTTGAAACTTGAAACTTGAAAGGTACTCTCTTATCAGCTGATACCCAAAGCCCAGGTATCAGTATCGAGACTGAAAAAGTGGAATCGGTTTGTCCCTAGTTTAAAGCTACAGTATTTATCTGGCCCAATAAGTGTTTATTTCATCAGAAAAACATTATACAACATTAAAATGAATACAAATCAACATTAATACAACAAAAGAGAAACAAGGATTACTTGTTGTGACTCAAGTGGCCGGAGACTTTCGTACAGTATTGTATAAACATCAAATGAAGCCCGACGCTTGGATATTCCCTCTTTGACCAAATCAACGAGTCAACGAGACCGACTTCTCACCGTTCTCTATGATGGCTTGAGATCTAGAAAACCTCCCGTGGATGGCGGTCATGTGGAGGGGAGTCTTTCCATCCGTACTCTGGAAGGACAGAAACACACAGGTATCACAATGCGGGTCACGGTAGGTAGAGCGGTCGTCTGGTTATCCGGAGGTTCCCGGTTCGAGGTCCCGCTCCTCCCGAGCAGCGTGTCCTTGAGCAAGACACTTAACCCCTAATAGCTCCTGATGAGCAGGTTGGCACCTTGCATGGTTGCCTCTGCCATCGGTGTGTGAATGTGTGAGTGAATGGGTAAAATGTAAGGAACAAATTGTAAAGCGATTTGGATAAAAGCGATATATAAATGCAGCCATTTACCATTTAATCGATTCTTTTAATTGCACTTGCTTATGAACTGTATTATTATTTTTATTTTTTCTGACTATGTATTGTATGATTTATGATTGATCTATTGTTTTAAATTGATTGTGTGTCCTGTTACATGTAATGCTTTGTAAACTCTGCAGCACCATTGAAAATGAGGGTCTCCCTCAATGACTCCCGAGTTTGAATAAAGTATGAATAAAATAAAAATAAATTAAGCAAGGCTAGGGAAAACGCACCTGGATTAATGAAGAGCCTGCTGACGGGGAGCTGCATGCAAGACTTGGCGCACACTCCTAACGCCGTCTATTGAAACACTGGTCATTTAGAAAGATTTATTCTGCACCACAGACATGAGTGTGTGCCTCAGCTACTTTCAAGTATTTCAATTATATCCATGTATTAAGAGGGTATTGTAACCTGGGGGTTGAATGTGTGTGTGTCTGTCTGTCCACCACAGCAAAAAAAGGAGCAGATCAAGGTAAAAAATATTAGCTATTGGTGTAAATCAAGGAAACTATAAAAGAAGGAAGGCTCATTACATCGCTGTGTAGCATGTGAACGCACATTGGTGCCAAGTGTGAACATGTTCAGTTCTGCCAACATCGAATTGAATGGGATCAGCCATCTCCTCGTTTAACCGGGTTATTACCTCAGATGTCAGAATCATCTGCAATTTGTTAAGATTGTTAACTAGTTGGGGCGCCCCAGTGGCGAACCACATAGCGCGCTCAGCCGCGACACGGGCGACCCGGGTTCGATTCCCGAACCCGTCGTTATTTCCAGAATGTCTTCCCCCCACTCTGTCTCCCATTCCTCCTCTGTCTCTCCCTACTGGACTGCCCAGTAGAAATAAAGCGAAAAAAAATCTTAAAAAAATATATATATATTGTTAACTAGCTAACGTTTGATATATTGGTTAGTATATGGTTAGTATATTTCCTCAAATAACTTGTATATTTTGCTTCTCCATGCATCTCCCATAGGCTTCAATAGAACTGGCACCAAAGTCTGGCACCAAGCACAGCATAGAACGCTAGTGTTTTAACGCAGTGGTTCCCAAAGTCGGGGTCGCGACCCAAAGGTGGGCCACGGGAGGGCCGCGAGATGATTTATATAAAAAAGAAAATCATTTTTTTTTTTTTTTATTATTATTATTATTATTTTTTTGTCATGCCACTGAACTTAGAAGCAGGCCAGGACAGTGTTTCTAGTTGTATTCTAAAATTGTATTCTATTGTATTCTAAAATGTGACTATATGGTTTTATATTAACTTAATAAATAAACAAAAACGAAAAATCTACTTATTTCAACGAACATTTCAAACTAAATAACAGATTATGCACATAAAACGCTGAAAACAACCGAAGCAACAATAGTATTTTAATGAGGCTATTATTATTATCATTATTATTTTGCAACAAGTTAGCCCTCTCATAAATAGCACCTATAAATGAATAACTAACTTGAACTAACTTAATAGGATTGAAGTGATATTTGGCTTAAAAAATCGATCGCCTGGCAAAAGAAATTAAAGAAAAAAGCCTGACGATGTGCATTGGGCCGCGGCTCTCTGACGCCTTATTTTCTGGGTCCTGGCCTGAAAAGTTTGGGAACCCCTGTTCTAACGTGATGACCTTTCCTTCTTTTATAGTTTCCTTAGTGTCAATGGGGAAGTGAGCCATCTATTCTGAATTAGAGGATGACATCTTTTCGGGATTCAAATTGTATCTGAATGGGAGATGATCTTCTCTGTCACAATTGAAAGTGTATTTCTCTAAAAGCTGGCTGGCGCATAGAATAATCTACTCCAGTGTGCGCTCCGCAAGTCTGTAAACTTGTGCATAACGTATAGAGAGAAGGCTCTATAGCAGAGGTCGCGGCTCATTTGGTACCGGGCCGCAACGAAAGAATAATGTTGTTTAAAATTAAATGTAATTTATTTTCATTAGTATTTTATTTAATTTTTTTTTTGAAAAAAAAATCTGGAACCGGAAGTAACATATTTGCATTTTGATTATTAATTAAAAAAAATTAAAAAAAAATCGGAATCGAGAATCGTTTAGAACAGGAATCGAAATGGAGAATCGGAATCGGAACAGGAATCGTTCAAATCCAAACGATGCCCAACCCTATTGAAAAGTATCTGCCCAATTTGTACAAGCGATGGCTTATTTTGAAGCTATGAACCGGTACTTTCATATCATGTTAATGATAATGATAATGACACGTTAATTTAGTTTGATAGTCATTGAGAGTAAATGAGTGTGAATATGGCCACCGGTGATGTCATCTGGGAAACTGAATCCTTGTGTTGTTAGATGAGATAATAATAATAATAATAATAATAATAATAATAATAATAATAATAATAATAATAATAATAATAATAATAATAATAAGGAGGCGGCTAGGTGGTGTAGTGGTCTAAGGCACTCGCCACCAGTGTGGAGACGCTAGGATTCGCGTGTTCGAATCCAGCTCTCCACATTGTTTTTCAGTTTGGCTGGTCGTCCGCAGTAATACACATTGGCCGTATTACGGGGAGGGAAAAACTGAAGGGTGGGGATCGAACGTTGTGAACAAGCGACTCCTACAAGTCGGTTGGTGCGCCTGCGCAGTAGAATCAGGAAGTGTCGGGGGCAGCGTGAGCCTCCCACGCGTTACTCCTCGACACTGATAGATCGAGCTGCGCAGGTGAAAAGATGCGACTGCTGTTACCTCAAGTACCGGAGGGGACTTGTGCTATGTATGACTTAGTCCTCACTGCAGCCGGCTTGTGGGAGGCAAGAAACAGCGTTCGTGACAGGGGAGGGTTGAATTGGATGATACGAAATTGGGATGGGAGAAAATATAGAAAAATGGGAGAAAAAGTGGATCAAAAAAAAAAATAATAATAATAATAATAATAATAATAATAATAATAATAATAATAATTATTATTATTATTATTATTATTAGTATTTGTATTGCGCTTTTCGTTCACTAGGATCCCAAAGTGCTAGATAAGATAAGATATTCCTTTATTGGGGAAATTCCGGCATCATAGCAGCATGAGGAGGGGGTATATAACAATATAAGAATATGAGCAAGTAAACAGTGTAATCAAAGGTGCGGATGAGGGTCTGTATGCCTTTTCAATTATATTATACGTTACAATAAATATGGGCAATAAATATTTAGAATCTGAATATATACTATAAGTAAAGTATACAGTATACTGTACATAAGGTACCCTAACTGGCATGATATACTGTACATCATACGTTGTAGTCCGTGCAGTTTAGGTGGTAAGAGTCAGACACACTTGTAGTTCTCGAGATCTGCTGCCGTTAGTTCTCCAGCTGCCCACTGATGTGGAGCCTGATGGAGCATAATTACAGCACCATGAAATGATGTAGCAAGTTCAAGTTCAAGTTTGTTTATTATTTGTCACAACAAAATACAGAATACTTTATGATGAAATGCTTGTCTCTGTATGAGCCCCTGAGAGTGTGCTACATACAGTAAAAAAAAAAGTATGGTAAGTAAAAAAAGTTATTAAGAAGTAAGTAAAAAGTAAGTAAGGGAATGTTCAGTCAATATACATATACAATACAGAGTAAAATGAGTAACAGTGAGGTACAATGCAGCCCCTTATAGGGACTGCTACCTTATCATTTCATGGAGCTGTAATTAACACAAGGATTCAATGTCCCCGATGACATCACTGGTGGCTATATTCAAACTCATTAACTCTCAAAATAAATTAATGTGTGCAAAACTCTTCAGAGACACCCCGAAGACGTCCCTCCCGACTCACCTTGATGTTGACGTCGGCCCCATGGCCCACCAGGAGCTCCAGACAGAGCGCCCCGTGGCGAGAGGCGGCGGTGAAGTGGAGCGGCGTGAAGCCCTTCTCGTTCACCTGGTTGACGTTCGCCCCGCACTCGATGAGCTCGTTGACCACCACGTCCTGCCCATTGTAGCAGGCCACATGGAGAGGGGTGTTACCGTACGCATTGGGCTCATTGATCTAGACACAGATGGAAACAAGAGGGGTGTTACCATACGCATTGATCTGGACACAGATGATACCATAACTAGACTATGGTAACTATGGCACCCCCTTATTGTATCCTTTATGATAAGGTTGAGTGGTCCTCTCTGACAAAGAGACGTGACTTGCATTGGCATTTGTTTCTGTATAAGGTCATTATTGGTGATATCCCAACCTACATCACCTCATTGCTGGATTGGAGCTCTGGACCTTATCGTACTCGCTCTGGTACATTCTGGCTTACACTTAACACATTCTGGGCCATTGGAATGTGTCTGGAATTACAAATGTTCACTGTGCATCACATTGTTTGTAGAGCTAAATCTATATTTTATATTATAGCTATGGATACAATATCATGGTCATTTGACAGTAAGTATGAACCTTCCGTTCAAGATGCAAAAAAGAAAAAAAATGTCCATCAATGCGTTCCCGTTTTATACCGTGGTGAATACGAGTGTTATTTCGGAATGATCTGGGCTAATTCCTGTGACGCTATTTATAAGGCGCGACGCTACTAACGTTAAATCCATTGGCGTTTCGTCCATACACACGCTAGAGTTAAAAATCCAAATGCATATGATCGGTATTATGTTCCATCATGAATGCATGAAAGGGGGGGGGGGGGGGGGGTCGTTTCTGATTAATTGATTGCCAATAACGGCATTCGTTATTACTAGGGATGCACGATATTGATTTTTTGACACCGATATCGATAACTTTATGCTCCTCAAGCCGATAACCGATATTTATTGTATTATATATTTTTTTTAAATGTACCGGTATATATATATATATATATATATATATATTTTTTTTAATCCATTTTTCTCGGTACTCGAGAAATTATGGAGTTTTTTTTTAGATCATGGTAGATCATATGTCCATTTGGCCCATGATATAACCCACCACAGCGTGGTGAGTCAGGGGTCCCGAGGGTTATTCAATGCGATCCGGTGAAGCCATAGGTTCACGTTTGTAGAAAAGTCCGCCCGGAAGGTTTTCAGTGTGGCACCCGGTCTGCAACAAGGGTTACTGCATTCTCGAGACCGGGAATGTGTTAAGGTTCCTAGAGTTTGCACTGAATTAGGAAAATCTGTTTTTAGCTTCTGTGCCCTAGACACATGGAATGTTTTGCAATGCACGTTAAAACTCAATTCATTAGTATCTATTAGTCAGTTTAAATCTTTAATAGCAAGCCACTTCACCAGTTTGCAGTTGTTTTTAATTATTTTAAATGTTTAATTGATTAACTTTTTGTTTCTATATTTTCTTTATTTTCTTTATTATGTGTTGTATTTCCAGACATCATTGTAAATGAGAGCTTGCTCTCAATGATCCTTTAAGATTAAATAAAGATTGAATGAAATTTATCTAGACAACGATGGAAACAGAGGTGTTACCATACGCATTGGACTCATTGATCTAGACACAGATGGGGGAAAAAAGGGATATTAAGTTATACTTTATTAATTCCTGTGGAGAAAATAATGAATCTGCACTTATTCATTTGACCAATTCTAACCACTTAGGAGCAGTGGGCAGCCACAGAGAGGCACCCGGGGACCATCATCTGGAGCGGTTAGGGGTTAAGTGTCTTGCTCGGACCAAGGACCTATGTGTGTACGATTGTCTGCATCTTTTGAATACAATACTCATCCTTGTTTTATTAGAGCTTTTTCTCTTGAACAAGCCAACTGATATCAGCTAAGCAAGTTAACTGCAAAGTTATCAGCAAACACAGAGGCACTCACACTAGCAGCCCTCAGTATACGAGGGGGGGAGGGGGGAAACAACACAATTGCTATTTAGATAATGTGACGTAGAAATCGGCTGCCATTTGAACCGAAGCCGCGTTGAATAGTAAACGATACAAACTGGGAAGCGCCTAAACCAGGGCTATTCAACTGGCGGCCCGCGGGCCAGATCCGGCCCGCGGGATGATTCTGACCGGCCCGCCAAAGATGACATGATAATAAAAATAAATAAATAAATAAATAAAAATAAAAAATAAAAATTTAATATTTTTTTTATATATATTTTTTTTTTACTTTTTTTCTTTTCATGTCAACGTTAACACGCACAATTGAGCCAAAAGTCACTCAATTAATGACAGATTTCATTGATAAATTGAGGGAAAACTTTGCAAGTCGATTTGATGAATTTGACATGTCCAGAGAATTGATGCATTTTGTGAGCAACCCATTTGCCAATGTAGCTGCTATTTCCACAAAAGGACAAGAGTTCCTTGCATCACTTCACATTGATGAAGGTCTCCTGCAACTTGAAATAATTGACATGCAACTGCAAGCATCATCTGCTCTGAAGCAGGCACTTGAGAATGAATCCACCACAACATTTTGGATAAAGTGTATTCATGTCAAGACATTCCCCAAAATAAAAACGCTGGCAATATCTGTGCTAACAATGTTTGGCTCAACATACACCTGTGAATCCAGTTTCTCTCACATGAATGCCATTAAAACAAGCAACGTGCCTCCTTGACAAATGAGCATTTGCATCACTGTTTGCGGGTAGCCCTCACTTCCTATGAACCCTCTTTCTCTGCCATTGCCCAGTCAAAGAAGTGCAATCGCTCTCATTAGATGTGTGTATGTAGGCTAGGCCTGTCTGCCCCCCACCCCCCTGATGTTTGAGAGTTAAGAGTGGACAATAAGTGCTAATAAGATGCTGTGATTTGCTGTTGTTGCAGACATGAAGCACTTTTTCATAAGCTCAGCTGCACTATAAATGTGTTTTTTTGTTCAAGTTTTGATGTTAGAATGTTCAGATGCACATCATGCACTTGTTTGTTTTTTATTTTATTTTTATATTGAAATGTTGAAGAGGAGATGTTGCAGTTGTTGCACAGTCATAAATGAAGCACTTTTTGCAGGAGATGTTGCAGATGTGGCACATAAATGAAGCACTTTTTTTGAAAAGTATACTACTTTTGCAATGTAGTTAAATAAAAGTTGTGAAAATGTGGTTGCGTGTTGTGTCAAGTGTACATATATTCATAGCACGGGGAGGCGCCGTGGCGGTCCGGCCCCTGGCCCCTTGGGTTTCTGACAATGTGGCCCCCTGAACAATTTAGTTGAATAGCCCTGGCCTAAACCGTGCCGAAGTGCTCCTTGCGTATTGTTCTCTCCTAACCAGAGCGTTGTGCGCAGTCTAACTGGTGCAGGGTGTGTTAACCCTTTCACTACCACACTGCCAAATGGTTAACCCTTTCACTGCGACAATACAGAAGGTTAACCCTTTCACTGCCACATGACAAATGGTTAACCCTTTCACAACCACCCTACAGAAGGTTAACCCTTTCACTGCCACAGTGAAAGGGTTAACCTTCTGTAGTGTGGTAGTGAAAGGGTTAAGGGAGGACTCACATCCACGCCCAGGTCCAGCAGGTACTTGACGACGCTGATCATGCCGCTGGAGGCCGCCGCATGGAGAGGGGTGTACGACTTCTTGTCCTTGCAGGCCACCTCCGCGCCGTGAGACGCCAGGAGCTTCACCACTTCAATGTGTCCTGAGGACAGAGGAAGAGGTTCCACTAAACAGGGTTCTCACAGACATTGCAAAATAAAATTCAAGGACTTTCAAGTACTTTTCAATGCACTATTTTTCATTTTAAAAAGGGCATTTAAAAAGGATACAATTCACTTTTAAATGCCGTTTCTTTTACAGAAAAAAAATCGGATCCAACATTTATGGCTTAAAACCAATTTCCGACAATTAGTTACACTTTAAATAAAAAATAATTTTATTTCTTGATTCAGAATTTTTTTATCATGGATGAACAAAACTTTCAATGCGAATGGTTGATTTGAATTTCAATGACTTTTTAAGCACCTTGTTAAAAAATTGGCTGTTTTCAAGGAATTCCAGACCTCGACTTTTTTTGGTAAAAAATCAAGCACTTTAAGCACTTCAAGGATCTTGTGCGAACCCTGAGAGGGGAAGAGGTTCCACTAAAGCAGCGTATATCATCACTAAAAAGCCATTAAATACCTCATCCGTCAAGCATTCTGTTCCCACATTGTTCAATATTCTCACGCGATGCAACAGATTTGGATTTTACAGCTTGGCAAGCGGTGGAAGCAACGTAACAACAGCGTTCATTCACCACAGGATGAGAGGAGCCTTGCGTAATATAAATTTGAGTTACCCATGTAAGCTGCCCAGTGGATTGCCCGGCGGTCCTTCTTGTCAAAGGCGTTAATGTTGGCTCCTCTGGAGAGTAGCAGCCTCACCATCTGAAAACAGCAGTAACATGGTTGTGAGGTGAAGGGCAGCAGACCTCTCAGTACTATTGATCCTGAACCAAGAGCAGCAGACCTCTCAGTACTATTGATCCTGAACCAACAGCAGCAGACCTCTCAGTACTATTGATCCTGAATCAAGGGCAGCAGACCTCGCAGTACTATTGATCCTGAATCAAGGGCAGCAGACCTCTCAGTACTATTGATCCTGAATCAAGGGCAGCAGACCTCTCAGTACTATTGATCCTGAATCAAGGGCAGCAGACCTCTCAGTACTATTGATCCTGAATCAAGGGCAGCAGACCTCTCAGGACTATTGATCCTGAATCAAGGGCAGCAGACCTCTCAGTACTATTGATCCTGAACCAAGAGCATCAGACCTCTCAGTACTATTGATCCTGAACCAACAGCAGCAGACCTCTCAGTACTATTGATCCTGAATCAAGGGCAGCAGACCTCTCAGTACTATTGATCCTGAACCAACAGCAGCAGACCTCTCAGTACTATTGATCCTGAATCAAGGGCAGCAGACCTCTCAGTACTATTGATCCTGAATCAAGGGCAGCAGACCTCTCAGTACTATTGATCCTGAACCAAGAGCAGCAGACCTCTCAGGACTATTATTGATCCTGAACCAAGAGCAGCAGACCTCTCAGGACTATTGATCCTGAATCAAGGGCAGCAGACCTCTCAGGACTATTGATCCTGAATCAAGGGCAGCAGACCTCTCAGGACTATTGATCCTGAATCAAGGGCAGCAGACCTCTCAGGACTATTGATCCTGAACCAACAGCAGCAGACCTCTCAGGACTATTGATCCTGAATCAAGGGCAGCAGACCTCTCAGGACTATTGATCCTGAATCAAGGGCAGCAGCAGACCTCTCAGGACTATTGATCCTGAATCAAGGGCAGCAGACCTCTCAGGACTATTGATCCTGAATCAAGGGCAGCAGACCTCTCAGGACTATTGATCCTGAATCAAGGGCAGCAGACCTCTCAGGACTATTGATCCTGAACCAAGAGCAGCAGACCTCTCAGGACTATTGATCCTGAATCAAGGGCAGCAGACCTCTCAGGACTATTGATCCTGAATCAAGAGCAGCAGACCTCTCAGGACTATTGATCTTGAAAGGGGGGCGGGGGTATTTTTGCCCATGAGTACTGATTTTATGGGGCATTTTTCAGCATTCATGGGGGTCTATTAGCATACAATAATTATATGGAACCTGTTCTCAATAACTTGATAAATATATATGTATAAATAAACAAGCATATCAACGTGTCTTGCCGTCTTTTACAGACTCTAGCGGGCAAACCTTTTTTAAGCTAGCAACAAGATAGTGGTATAATATGAAATGAGCCTCTCACGCAAGGTATGTGAATGGAAACGGGCTCATTAGAACCCCACACATGTCCTTTTGAATACCTCGCAAGATACCCTGAGTGAGATAACACGTTGGGACCTGGGTCTACATGCTGCTGACCTCCAGGTGGCCGCTGAAGGCCGCGTGGTGCAGGGCCGTTCGGCCCGCCCGGTCCGACACGTTCACGTTGCTGAGCAGGGGGACCAGCGCTTCGGCGCAGCGGACGGCCTTGTTGGCCGCGGCGATGTGGAGGGGCGTCTGCCAGTTCTTGTCCCGCGCGTTGACATCGGCAGAGTGCTTCAGCAGCACCTGCACGGCCGCCTGCGGGGAGTTAAAAGGGTTAAGAGGTAGACGCTGTAATGTCGTCAAAACAGTAACCTTTATTGCACTTTGTTTACCTTTTTTTTTTTTTTTTGGTATGACGTGTGGGTTGGAGTTTAGTACAGGGTATCTGCAGGTTTCAACAAGTTACATTTAAGGCCTTTTTAATGCCACTTAAGAGCAAAGTCAAATACCAATTTCACGACCGTACTAGCAAAAAAACAACACATAGTGACACTGAACTGGCAGCTACACTTGCGCAGCTAATTAAATTCTCGCACATTGCATACAATGTCCCGGTATCCCTGCAAAAAACACTGACTTGCATACAAAAACATTTCATATATTATTTAATATTCTTATTTTTAATACTCGAGTCTAGCAGATACCCTGTAGTAACTTATTATACTGTGAATTTCTCTCAGAGCCTGATGTGTGGCCAACAATAGCAATCCCTCCACTATCCCCACTCAACTCCAACCCACACATCAGTCCAAAACAAAACTTGGGTCTCATGAAAGGCGCTATATAAATCTAAGAAATTATTATTATGTAAACAAAGTGCAATACCCCCATAGCGGGGCTATTTTGCCTAGAGGTCACCGTTTTGTGGCATTAAAAAAGGAAGGCAACACACATTTAAATGTTGTAGAGCCTGAGGCAACGTAAACGTGTCAGTACTATCGAATGGAAATAGCATCACTATATTACTTCCCGATTCCCAAGTCTGGATTACAGGGTTCACTTGCCATATTTATAAAAACTGAAAACGTCTTTTCTGGCTCCCAGCCTCCTTCATAACAGTTTTCAAAAATATTGCCCCAGGTTTGATAGTCATTTTGGACACATTCCACCCAGGAACCCAGACTTCAGACTGAAAACATCCACACAGCATGTTGCCATTTCCCCATCTGTATCAGACACTTCACCTAAAGTTAAGATAAATGATGTGTACATGTAGGTATGCAGGTTTATGTTAGATTAGTTTAGATTCAAATGTATTGTCATTATACAGCACAAGTACAGTACAACAAGTACAGTACAACAGCAAGTGTGGTAGCATGAGAGAGAGGAGAGAGAGAGACGGGGGGAGCAGAGTGTGGTAGCATGAGAGAGAGGAGATAAGAGAGCAGCAGAGTGTGGTAGCATGAGAGAGAGGAGATAAGAGAGAGAGAAGCAGAGTGTGGTAGCATGAGAGAGAGGAGATAAGAGAGAGAGAAGCAGAGTGTGGTAGCATGAGAGAGAGAGGAGATAAGAGAGAGAGAAGCAGAGTGTGGTAGCATGAGAGAGAGAGGAGATAAGAGAGCAGCAGAGTGTGGTAGCATGAGAGATAAGAGAGCAGCAGAGTGTGGTAGCATGAGAGAGATAAGAGAGCAGCAGAGTGTGGTAGCATGAGAGAGAGAGCAGCAGAGTGTGGTAGCATGAGAGAGAGAGAGCAGCAGAGTGTGGTAGCATGAGAGAGAGAGAGCAGCAGAGTGTGGTAGCATGAGAGAGAGAGAGAGAAGCAGAGTGTGGTAGCATGAGAGAGAGAGAGAGAAGCAGAGTGTGGTAGCATGAGAGAGAGAGGAGATAGAGAGAGAGAAGCAGAGTGTGGTAGCATGAGAGAGAGAGAGCAGCAGAGTGTGGTAGCATGAGAGAGAGAAGCAGAGTGTGGTAGCATGAGAGAGAGAGAGAGAGAGAGAGAGAGAGAGAAGCAGAGTGTGGTAGCATGAGAGAGAGGAGATAAGAGAGAGAGAGCAGCAGAGTGTGGTAGCATGAGAGAGAGAGAGAGAGAGAGAGAGAGAGAGAGAGAAGCAGAGTGTGGTAGCATGAGAGAGGAGATAAGAGAGAGAGAAGCAGAGTGTGGTAGCATGAGAGAGAGAGAGAGAGAGAGAGACACAATTTCCCTAGAACACACAAAAAACTACACATATCTCGGCCTAAACATCAGTGCTACAGGGAACTTCAATCAAGCTGTAAACGACCTGAGAGACAAAGCAAGAAGGGCTTTTTATGCCATAAAAAGGAACATCATATTAGACATTCCAGTCAAAATCTGGCTCAAAATATTAGACTCCGTCATAGAACCGATTTCCCTATATGGTTGTGAAGTCTGGGGCCCACTTGCAAACCAAGACTTCACCAAATGGGACAAACACCCAATTGAGACTCTGCATGCAGAATTTTGCAAATCCATTCTCCGCACCCAACGGAAAACGCCAAATAATGCATGCAGAGCAGAACTAGGAAGATACCCACTAATCATAAAAATTCAAAAAAGAGCATTCAAATTCCACAACCACCTAAAAGAAAGCGACCCAAACACACTCCACAACATAGCCCTCACCCACAGAGAGACCCTCGATAGATGCCCACTCAGCCAGATGGTTCTGAGACTCTGCTCACAAACACAAGCAGAACCACCAGACAGTAACCACACTGGACTAAATCAAATTATAAGAAAACAAAAAGAAAACTATCTGACACATTGGAAAGAAACAACCCAAAACCAGAGCAAATTGAAATGCTATTTGGCCCTAAACAGAGAGTACACAATGGCAGAATACCTGAGCACCGTGACTGACCCAAAACTAAGAAGATCCTTGACTAGGTACAGACTCAGCGAGCACAGCCTAGCCATTGAGAAAGGCCGCCATAGGCAGACCTGGCTCCCAAGAGAAGACAGACTATGCACCCACTGCACACAAGATGAGGTGGAAACCGAGCTCCACTTCTTAACAAATTGCCCACTATACCAAGACATCAGAGACATATACTTCCCACAAATTGCAAACACCCAAAGAGACTTTGAAAACATGGACAATAACTCAAAACTCCCATACCTACTGGGAGAAATACAAGAATGTGCAAACACAGCAGCAAGATTTGTGAGCTGCTGTGACAAGAAAAGGACATCCAGCGGAATGCAACCACCATAAAGACTGTACTAGAAATTCCGTCTGTAATGTACTGATTTATTTTGTTTTCTCTGTTTGATTGTTTTGTTTTGTTTGGCTTTGGCAATGTAAACGTATGTTTCCATGTCAATAAAGCCCATTTGAATTGAATTGAATTGAATTGAGAGAGATAGAGAGAGAGAGAGAAGCAGAGTGTGGTAGCATGAGAGAGAGAGAGAAGCAGAGTGTGGTAGCATGAGAGAGAGGAGATAGAGAGAAGCAGTGTGGTAGCATGAGAGAGAGAGAGAGAGAGAGAGAGAGAGAGAGAGAGAGAGAGAGAGAGAGAGAGAGAGAGAGAGAGAGAGAGAGAGAGAGAGAAGCAGAGTGTGGTAGCATGAGAGAGAGGAGATAGAGAGAGAGAAGCAGAGTGTGGTAGCATGAGAGAGAGGAGATAGAGAGAGAGAAGCAGAGTGTGGTAGCATGAGAGAGAGAGAGAGAGAGAGAAGCAGTGTGTGGTAGCATGAGAGAGAGAGAGCAGCAGAGTGTGGTAGCATGAGAGAGAGAGCAGCAGAGTGTGGTAGCATGAGAGAGAGAGCAGCAGAGTGTGGTAGCATGAGAGAGAGAGCAGCAGAGTGTGGTAGCATGAGAGAGAGAGAGAAGCAGAGTGTGGTAGCATGAGAGAGAGAGAGAGAGAAGCAGAGTGTGGTAGCATGAGAGAGAGGAGATAGAGAGAGAGAAGCAGAGTGTGGTAGCATGAGAGAGAGAGAGAGAGAGAGAGAGAGAGAAGAGAGAGAGAGAGAGAGAGAGAGAGAGAGAGAGAGAAGCAGAGTGTGGTAGCATGAGAGAGAGGAGATAGAGAGAGAGAAGCAGAGTGTGGTAGCATGAGAGAGAGAGAGAGAGAGAAGCAGAGTGTGGTAGCATGAGAGAGAGAGAGAGAGAGAGAGAAGCAGAGTGTGGTAGCATGAGAGAGAGAGAGAGAAGCAGAGTGTGTAGCATGAGAGAGAGGAGATAGAGAGAGAGAAGCAGAGTGTGGTAGCATGAGAGAGAGGAGATAGAGAGAGAGAAGCAGAGTGTGGTAGCATGAGAGAGAGAGAGAGAAGCAGAGTGTGGTAGCATGAGAGAGAGAGCAGCAGAGTGTGGTAGCATAAGAGAGAGAGCAGCAGAGTGTGGTAGCATGAGAGAGAGAGAGCAGCAGAGTGTGGTAGCATGAGAGAGAGGAGATAGAGAGAGAAGCAGAGTGTGGTAGCATGAGAGGAGAGAGAGAAGCAGAGTGTGGTAGCATGAGAGAGAGAGCAGCAGAGTGTGGTAGCATGAGAGAGAGAGCAGCAGAGTGTGGTAGCATGAGAGAGAGAGCAGCAGAGTGTGGTAGCATGAGAGAGAGAGAGCAGCAGAGTGTGGTAGCATGAGAGAGAGAGAGCAGCAGAGTGTGGTAGCATGAGAGAGAGAGAGCAGCAGAGTGTGGTAGCATGAGTGTAACTGAGGGGTACAATTCCCTGACTGTATTGTTAAGTATGGTATTAAACACTACCTCTTGTACTTTAACTTCTGGCCATCCAGTACATGATATAAATATGATGAACACTTTCCCACCTGATGAAACGAAGTCCACACAAATGTACAAATCGAATATTTAATATAGCAAAAGGTATATACAACGTTCACTTGTTTACACTTATGATTTGAAATGCACTTGTATGGCAAATGAGTATTCGTAGGTAAATCAACATTGAATGTCCAATCTCTGGTTACGCAGGGAGTAAGTATACAACCCGGTTCTTTAGGAAACTATAGCGATGGTACTTAAATGATTATAGCTGGATACACTAAAAGGGGGGGGGGGTCCCGCTGGTTGTAAGACAGTAGGAGGGGGGGGTTAGAGAAGCCGCTGGCGGTATCCCATCTGGCCCACGATTTCTTGGGAGAATTCAAAGTATTGAACACGGTGCCCACAGAACCTCGGTCCGCAGACGAATACAGCTGGACCCTCTGGTGGACGGTAGCTGCCGGTCCACAACGGAGAGACGTGAGGCGACCTCACTGGTGTAGAGCGCCGTCTCACCTGGAGTCCTCTCCGGGGGGTAGTTCCAACACTCCGCAGTGTTGGCCGTTATCCATGGAATAATCAAAGCACCCAAAGCATAATCCAAGCCGTGAAGGCTCGCCGTCGTCCGGGTAGAGTAATCCAATGTACAGGTCCAGTCGCCCTGGCCCGGAGCTCCTCGGATGCAAGCACCACTAGTGGTCTGCCCAGCCTGGTTAAGACTCCAGATAACGTCAGGAACGATGGGGGTACTGATAACTTTATAACTCTAACCGAACGATGCACCATACATAAATAGACTATTATTAGCTTAATAGAATACGTCCACTCGACGGTATAGTGCCAAACTATGACAATTCAACTATTAATCCACACGATATCTCATGCCTATTCTGAGGCCAAGTAGGCCTTACTGCACCACACGTGCGTCGTGGGTGAGGCTTCGCGTCTGTAACTCGGTTGGAGGGTAAAGAACTGGACTAAAGAAAGTTCTACTTTACTTGCGCCATATATATATGCGCTGTGAACAAATAGTACCATTCGTATTCGCCAGACGTATTCCTACGCGGAACCGGGCTTGCCTCGGCATGTTGGGCGGCACGATTGAACTTGAACCTAGGGGTATGGCAACCTGGCGCCAGGTTCTCGTCCAATGGTAGAATGAAACTATTATGGGCTGTTTAGTAGACTAAAGGGATATTCAGTGCATATTGTACAAGGAATATACAGGGGATATCAAACGATATACAAATACTATTTAAATATATATATATAAATAAACATATATATTCGGTTTAATCTGATCCTTCACAACAATGAGAGAGAAGCAGAGTGTGATAGCATGAGAGAAAGAGAGCAGCAGTGTGATTGAAAACTTTATTAACAGATTGCAGAATGGGTACAATACAGTACGGCTCAATAGTATGAGAGAGAGAAAGAGAGCGAGAGCGAGAGAGAGAGCGAGCAGCAGTGTGGTAGCATGAGAGAGAGAGAGCAGCAGAGTGTGGTAGCATGAGAGAGAGGAGATAGAGAGAGAGAAGCAGAGTGTGGTAGCATGAGAGAGAGAGAGAGAAGCAGAGTGTGGTAGCATGAGAGAGAGAGCAGCAGAGTGTGGTAGCATGAGAGAGAGAGCAGCAGAGTGTGGTAGCATGAGAGAGAGAGAGCAGCAGAGTGTGGTAGCATGAGAGAGAGAGAGAGCAGCAGAGTGTGGTAGCATGAGAGAGAGAGAGCAGCAGAGTGTGTAGCATGAGAGAGAGAGAGCAGCAGAGTGTGGTAGCATGAGAGAGAGAGAGAAGCAGAGTGTGGTAGCATGAGAGAGAGAGCAGCAGAGTGTGGTAGCATGAGAGAGAGAGCAGCAGAGTGTGGTAGCATGAGAGAGAGAGAGCAGCAGAGTGTGGTAGCATGAGAGAGAGAGAGAGCAGCAGAGTGTGGTAGCATGAGAGAGAGAGAGCAGCAGAGTGTGGTAGCATGAGAGAGAGAGAGCAGCAGAGTGTGGTAGCATGAGAGAGAGAGAGCAGCAGAGTGTGGTAGCATGAGAGAGAAGCAGAGTGTGATAGCATGAGAGAAAGAGAGCAGCAGTGTGATTGAAAACTTTATTAACAGATTGCAGAATGGGTACAATACAGTACGGCTCAATAGTATGAGAGAGAGAAAGAGAGCGAGAGCGAGAGAGAGAGCGAGCAGCAGTGTGATAGCAT